>NC_044332.1:0-127826 GCF_007399415.2 Gopherus evgoodei
ATTTCCCTATCGGTAAAATGGGAATAATGTTACTGACCTTTGTAAAACACTTTGAGGTTTAGTGACGAAAAGCACTAGAAAAGAGCTGGGTCTTATTATTTTATTTTACTATACTACTATTAAGGAGCAGCATCTTGGGCTTATTGGGTGGTGAAGCACTGGAATGGGTTACCCAGGAAGATGGTAAAATCTCCATCCTTAGAGGTTTTTAAGGCCCAGCTTGACAAAGCCCTGGCTGGGATGATTTAGTTGATGTTGGTCCTGTTTTGAGCAGGGGATTGAACTAGATGACCTCCTGAGGTCTCTTCCAACCCTAATCTTCTATGAAGTAATTAAAGAGCAACAATCCCTGTGGGTGGAAAAAACCTGGAATAGAACCAACCAAGTCCTAACTGGAGAAATAATTACACAGTGCAGACAAACAGCAGTCTTTTATCTGCCAGACAAGCAACAGCTGTCCTAGAGAGCCCAGAGTTCTTAGCCCAGCGAGGCTTTATGGATAACCCTAAAGGCACTCACAGATCGGATAAACCTCAGTTTCATTTATATATCAGGACTATACCTTTTATAAAAAGCGTGTTCCAAGCTGCTTTGTTTAGTTAAGCGGGGGAGTCCTTAAGGCACATCTGCCAGAAAAGGAGCATTGCAATTGGCACTCATTAATAGGAAACTCTGACAGCACTGTTTAGTTGGGGTGTGTGTATGTGTGTTTATGTGTATGTGTGTGTCCTTAAGGCAAATCTGCCAGAAAAGGAGCATTGCAATTGGCACTCATTAATAGGAAACTCTGACAGCACTGGATGGCCCAGTGATCCTTTCTCTCCTCCCCACCCCTGAACAAAGTGAACTGGAAACTTGCTTTTGCTCACATTAGCAATCATATGTCCTATGGAACACTGATAATCAGTGCTCTGGTCAGTACAGTTTGTCCTCACTGGAGTCAGATCTTTCTGACTTCAGAATTAAGAGCTCAAGGGGCAGGGCCGGCTCTGGCTTTTTTGCCGCCCAAAGCAAAAAAAACACCTGTGGGCCAGCCGGAGCAGTGGGGGGGGGGGACAAACAAATCTGAGGGCAGCCAGCCAGAGCAGCGGGAGGGCTCCGCGCCGCTCCTGTCAGCGGGCAGGGAAGGACGCAGGCTGCCCTGCCAGACTTGCTACAAACCTGGCACTGCTCTCAGCAGGGTGCTCCTGTGTTCTGAGCTGCTGCCCCCTACAGGGTGGCTGGAGCAGGGAACCAAAAAGAAAAAAAACCTGCAGGGGCGTCCCGAAGCGGCGAAGCAAAAAAAAAAAAAAGATTGGGCGGAATGTTGCCCCTTGGAATTTGCCACCCCAAGCACCAGCTTGCTCGGCTGGTGCCTGGAGCTGGCCCTGTCAAGGCGTCATGTAAGGCCTTGTTGCCACTTAGATGCCCTCATTCCCTGACAGGGGAACAGTATGGAGTGATCATTGCCCACGTACTCCATCTCCTGAGGGGCTAACAGACAGGTCCCTGCCTGTGGATGTGTTATGCTTATAAGGAGTACACCTCGACCCTGATATAACGTGACCCGATATAAAACAAATTTGGATATAATGCAGTAAGGCAGTGCTCTGGGCCAGGGCGGGGTGGGACTGCGCCCTCTGGCGGATCAAAGCAAGTTCAATAGAATGCGGTTTCACCTATAACGTGGTAAGGTTTTTTGGCTCCCAAGGACAGCGTTATATTGGGGTAGAGGTGTACATGGGATCTTTATCAGGGGAAAAGGAAACACGCCGCATTTATTGAAGAGACAATAATTAGCATATGTATTCAATCATTCACACCACACACTGTCCCATCGGTTGATGTTATAGTTACCAGTCCAGAGTTCGTATCAATTTAGTGGCCAGCTAGGTTGACCATAGGTAAGTAGGAGCTGGGTTCTATCGGACGCGACATGTTGTTCCGGGGAAGTCTTGGCAGAACGAACCCAAAGTTTCACGACAGAGCACTCCTGAGGTGGAGCCTGTTCCTGCAGGATTACAATATGGAGGTGGTCTATGTGAGGGGAATGCCAATGTGATAGCTGTTGCATTGTCCCAGTGAGGGGGCCCTGAACTTCCCCAGGTCACTGGTTAGAGTCAGGGACAGCTCTAGACATTTCACTGCCCCAAGCACGGTGTCATGCCATGGGGGGCGCTCTGCCGCTCGCTGGTCCCGTGGCTCCGGTGGACCTCCCACAGGCGTGCCTGCAGAGGGTCCTCTGGTCCCGCAGCTCCAGTGGACCTCACGCAGGCATGCCTGCGGAGGGTCCGTTGGTCCCATGGCTTCGGTGGAGTCACAGGACCAGCAGACCCTTGTCATAGTATTCTTCCCAAATCTGGACCTTAGCGTCCAAAATATGGGTACTAGTATGAATTCCCCTAAGCTTAATTACCAGCTTAGATCTGATAGGCTGCCACCAATCAGGACTTATGTAGAGTGCCTGATAGACTCTGGTCTCCCCAAACCCTTCCCTGGGGACCCCCAAGACCCAGATTCCTTGAGTCTCACAACAAAGGGAAATAAACCATTCCCTCCCCCACTCTTTACCTCCTCCCAGATCTTTCCCGCCCTGGGTACACTAGGAGCTTATCCTGCTTCAACTCCTTGAAACACAATACAGAGGGATCAGGTTTCTCCTCCCTTTCTCCCAGAGGCAATACAGATTCAGTTCCGTGAATCTAACACAAAGAGGAAATTTACCTTTCCCTCTCTGCTGTCTTTCCCTTCTCCCCACCAATTCCCTGGTGTTTAACTAGGAGAAAAAATCAAACAGGTTCTTAAAGCACAGCTTTAATAAAAAAAGAAATAAAAAAGTAAAGGTTTATCTCTTCAATTTAGATGGTAAACAATTACAGGGTCTTTTAGCTTATAGAAAATGGATAAACAGCCTTATCCAGAAAAAATACAATTAAACTATTTCCAGCAGACTAAACATTTGCAAATACAGAAAAACAATGTAAAAGCTTATACTGTCTTTCTACCGTTGTACTTACAAATTGGAAACAGAAGATTAGAGAGCCTGGAGATTCGTGTGGTCACTCTCAGAGCCCAGAGAGAGAACAGAAAAAGAACAAAGGACTCACACCCAAACTTCCCTCTACCCAGATTTGAAAGTATCTTGTTTCCTGATTGGTCCTCTGGTCAGGTGTTGTTTGTTAACCCTTTCCAGGTGAAAGAGACATTAACCCTTAGCTATCTGTTTATGGCAACCCTCCGCAGGCACGCCTGTGGGAGGTCCACCGAAGCTGTGGGACCAGCGGACCCTCTGCAGGCATGCCACCGAAGGCACCCTGCCTGCCGCCCTCCCAGCGACCAGCAAAGCACCCCCAGTGGCATGCCACCCCAAGCACGCGCTTGGCATGCTGGGGCCTGGAGCCACCCCTGGTTAGAGTGACCCTACTCAGTTCAGTCTCGAAGTGGGGAGAGATGTGACGGAGTAGGGAGTAGTTGTTATGGAGTACAGGGGAGTCAGGGCCCTGTACCACTCACATCCTGCGATTCACCGTGACTCTCAGCCAGCCAGTAAAGTAGAAGGGTTATTAGACAACAGGAACCGAGTCTAAAACAGAGCTTGTAGGTACTGAAAACAGGACCCCTCAGTCAGGTCCATCTTGGGGGATGAGGAGCCCAGACCCAGGTTCTGGGACTCCCCCTGTCTCCCCAGCCAGCTCCAAATTGAAACTCCCTCCAGCTCTCTCCCCCAGCCACGCACCCCGGCTCCTCCTCCAGCCTTTGTCCAGTTTCCCAGGCAGGTGTCACCTGAACCCAACCCCCTCCTGGGCTCAGGTTACGAAGGGCAGCAGACATCCTTTATGTGCTAATCGTCAAGTATCATCCCTCAGTGAAGTCACACCCTTATATCTCAGCACCATCTAGTATCAATGCAGACAGTAAACTAATAAAACTCCCATGCAACATTACAAGTTAATACTGCCTACTCCGTCACAGCTTAGTTATCAGAGATGATCTCCACAGACATGTGGCAGAACATAGTGAGGGCTCCAACAAGGACGAGGCTTTGGAACAGAAAGTGAAGCTGGTGAGGATGTAGCAGCATGTGCCAGTGCGGAGTGAGCCACGACTCCTGGGGGAGATGTGTGTGCGTGTACAGGAGAGCGTGTAGCAGCCCGTGATGCAAAGATAAATCCATTTACAGAGTTGTTGCAATGAAAGGGTGTGGCTGCGGCAACACTCCACAATGGCAAAAAAGAGCTGGGGAGAGGCCCGGAAATCACGCGTGCGCTGGAGGTAAAAGGCCAATGCCTGGTGGACATCTAGGGTTTGAAAAGCGCCTTCCTAAGGGGAAGCATGCAGCTTAGGATAGAAGGTAGGGAGATGCATGCACTGGTTGAGGTGAAATGGGGAGGCAACCTTGACCAGGAATTTAGGATGGAGATGGAGAGAGACCTTGTCCTTGTGAGACTATGAAGGAGAGCGACCATCATGGCTGCCAGTTTAACTCACCTTGCAGAAGTGACAGTCACCAAAAAGATCACCTTCATGGAAAGATGGGCAAGGGAGCAGGTTGCGAGTGGCTCAAAAGGTGGATTGGTGAGGGCGGAGAGGACAAGCTTAAGGTCCCATGAAGTACCAGGTGGGCAGCCCATAGCTCCAGGACATTGATATGCATCCTCACCTCCCTGAGCGACCAGAGCCGTGCAGTCAGCCAGATGAGCACCCCATTTGACTAGCAAGGCATCCGTCATGAGGGGAAGGTGGGGTGCGGGAAGTGTGAAAGGGACACCAACAAAGACCATGAATAGGTTGCACCACCAAGTGACTGTCCCACCCTTCCTGCACCGGCGGACGTGGACTGCAGGTGTTGTTGGCAGACTTGCTTGGTCGCAGCTTGGACCACCAGTGAGTGGGGGGGCAGGTGTGTGAAAAGAAAGTCCATGCCCTTAGGGGGCATGAAGAATCAGCATTCCACCCACTTTGGTGTAGGGGCAGTGGAGGCTGGAGTGTGCCAAATGGTATGGGCCAGTTGTAGAACAGCATTGTGGATACAAAAGGTGGTACATGAGTGTACAAGGGGTTGTAGGATGTCCAGGAATTAATCATGTGGGTCCTGGACGTCTTTGACAGGCAGATTGAGGGCTGTGGCCATGAGTTGAAGTAAGTCCTGGTACTGCAAGCAGTCGGCAAGGGAGGGTGCTGGGAGGAATGATGGCAATGCCTGGAGATGAGAGGGCAGCCATATGAACCAGAGGTGGCAAAGGTGCTGTTGGTGCCACCGGAAAGGGGATGGCCAGAGGTTCCTCATAGAGGGGAGGGGCCGTGTATGTTGGGGACAGGCAGTGCTGCAAGCGAGATGGCATCCTGCACTCATGGTAGGGGTTCAAGGTGGCCCAGTAGGGACAGGCATGGGGCCCCAGGCACCAGTGGCATCCACAGATAGTGGAACCATGGGTCGGCCGGTGGAGCGTACACTGGATAGTATGATAGGCGCCAAGGGTCCGGGCTGTAGGACCATGTAGGTGAAAAGGCGGGGTCTGGTTCGCAAGACCACTCAGAATCAGAAGATGGGTCCAGTAGGGGTGGAGATGCCGGTGCAGGAAGGGTGGGATGGTCCAGGAGCAACAGAGGCACCTCTGTGGAAAGGCCCAGTGGAGAAGGGTGGAGTGGAGCAGAGGCTGGAGCAGGAGAGACTCATCTGTGGGAGATGGCAGGTGGAGAGTGACTGGAGGCCCAGAGCCAGCAGATTTTTGCTCTGAATAATGTGGCTTTTCCAGACCTGTCTCTTCATGGGCCTGAGCCCAAACCACTGAAGTCCATGGAGAGACTCCCATGGACTTCAGTGGGCTTTGGATTGGGCCTCATAAACTCATTCAACAGGTACATACTCTTTCAGATGTCCCCAGGTGATAGGTCTCAGGTCAAAAAAGAACAGCATATTTTGGCTTTGTAAGCAAACAACCCTTTGGATTTCGTTGCTTTCAAGACCGTCTCTGTTTTGTGCATCAGATATGGTACCAGTAATAGCATCGTGTCTCTTATCCTGCCCCATTTACTTCTGGCCTCCATATTCTCCCTCTCTGCTTCCTCCCCCAGTCTTGCTGTCCCCTTCTACACACACACATTTCTCTGTCACAACACACTCCCTGCAACCAACATGTCCTTTGCCCCACATTTCCCTGCCCTGCTCTTGCTAGTGGCCTGCGGAAAACTGGCTGGTCACATGGTCCTGGCTCAACTGTTTTTTAGCTGAAACAAAGCAGCTGTAGGAGGACATGAAATGGAGAACAAATATAGACAGTGTGATGAACTTTTTTTTTCTTCCCAAAAAGGACACAATACTTCTTATTAAAAGCTAAAAATACATTCACTCCTTTCCCAATATTACTTTTTCATGTGATTGCTGTATTTGCCATAGTGGTGTTATGCAACTCTGAAAGGAAGGGGAGGTGGATCCAAATGATCACATGTGGCAGAAATGTATCCACAAGATAAACTCTTCATTAAGATGTGCTCATTTTGTACAAGTTTGGAAACCCCTAGTCTGCTGACTGAAGCATGGACTGGCAAGGTCAGTGGAGCTGTGTTCTGGTTCTAGCACTGCCAGACTTGCTGTAAAACCAAAGACAAATCACCTTCTTCGCTGTCTCACTTTCCCCATCTGTAAAATGGAGATACTAGTGACATGTGTAACGCTATATAAATTCCTCAGGTGAGGGTGATATAAAAGAGCAAAGCATTTATTATTGACTGATGGCTCTTCAGCAACCTGGTGAGTTTAGAAGTCTCAATCTAGATGGGCATCGCCATTCCAGGAACCACCACAATTGACCCTCTCGTTCAAAATGTGAGCAGAGAGGCCAAGGATAGAATTGGTCTTGGCAAATGATCCTGTATCATCCCAGACCTGTTCTTTCTGGGTCAGGGGTGAGAAACATTGGAAAGATAGCATGAGAAACCTGCTCACCTGGGAAACCTGTTCTGGAGACCTGTCAGTCAAGGTTATCAATCTAGAACTTTTCACCAACATCAGATTAATTCATGAAAGCATAAGGTTTTTTAATTTTACTAATTCCTTTTTGAAGTCATTGTTTTTACACCACCTCACCCATTACAGGCTTTCTATGACTGTGATTCTCTGTGTCGGAATCAAACATGGTCTTTTTTTAAACATTAGAGGAAAAAGAAAGTGGCTTCAGAGTTTATTTTGTATTCTCTATAAATCAAAAATTTCTTAATTTAAACACAAGATGTTGCTGGATATGTTGAACCATTAGGCTTATTTTTTATTTTATTTTTTTAAACTAAAACACTTGCAATATCAAAGCTTAAAAATCAGCATGTCCTTGCACAGAAATAGCTGTTCTGGGGCATGATCCCCTCCAGAGAAGGGGCAACATAGTTGGGTCAAGGGGTATGATCGCTGCCAGTGGGAATGGGTATATGGATGGGGTAGGATACTAGAATGAAAGTCATGGAGTACACATGCCTTTAATTAGCTGTTGAAACATCTGACATTTAATTGGCATCCTCAAGGCATATATAAAATTTTTTATACTTTCTAGTTTTCCCCAGCTTATTTATGGCTCTCAAATAAACAACTCTCCTATTCTCTATACCTATATGTCCTGCTCTCTCTTTAGCATTACTGGTGAAAGGCAATGTGGATGAAGCAACATCAGCAGTGTAAAAAACCCATACAACAGCACATGAAACCATCCTGTGCACAGCTGAAATAGAGACAACCCAGTGCTAACATTTCAAACTCATATCAATACTAGCAACAGAATGTCAACAGCTGCGGAGTTTGATAGCGAGTAGTCAAAGGCATTGAAGACCTTCACATCCCACTGTAAGCCTGGTCTGAATGAAGTCTCCCCTGACAGCTAGTGACGAGCTGGGGGAAAAGGCTTCAGGACCAGACTGTATTTACATGAACACACCTACTCTATCTAGGTATCCTGCAGACAGAACTGTGTTGCCCAAATGATCAATTTTGGCTTGTGTTGGGTTATAAAACACTTCAGTATTGAATGCAGGGGTAATGAAAATGTTATCCTTATTGTATGAGTAAAGCAGAACAGAACTGTACTTGCCCTATCCTGATTGAGGCGATCACCCTCAACTGAACGGGCTAAGCAGAGGATTTGGATGCCAGAGCTGGGTGGAAGAGGGTAGCGTAGATACTACTCATGTTACAGCATGGCTGTAGCAGTGCTGTGACATGGGCAATGCAGACATGCTTTATCATTGGGGAGAGCTCTCCTGGTGATTAAAAAAGCCACCACCACCCCTAATGAGGGGTGGTCGCTTCAGCACCAGGAACATGGCTCCTGGCAATAAAGCATCATCTATACTGGTGCTTTTCAATGCTAAAACTTTTGTTGCTCAGGGGGGTGTTTTTTCACACCCCTGAATGACAAAAGTTTTAGTGATGAAAGTGGCACTGTAGACACAGCCTAAGAGTTATAGGTATGACTTGACCTGTTCCTCTTCCCTGTTTAAAGATAGAGCAGATCAGGCCCCATTCAACCACTGGAGCTGAAATCACTGATAATCAGGTGTAAGTGCCTAGACCTGCTGGGAGACACGGTTTTTTTTTGGGGGGGGGGAGACTTTTGGGTGGAAGATAAATTCAGGTGAATACACCTCTCAACTCTGTGTCTCTTCTGACCAAGGAGAGCTGAGTCAGGTGTGGTGGAGGGAGAGGGGAGTGGCATGTTAAAGGGGCATTTGTTAGACTTAAACATCACAAGGTGAGAAAGGGAGGCAAAGGACACCGCCCAATGAGGTCCCTTCCAATCCTGATAGTCTATGATTCAGTGGACTCTGGGACAGGAGTATTGCCCATGGGCAGCTGGTTGTAGCATTTTCCAAAATTAATGCCAGGCTCCTTTCCTCTTCTTATTAAATGTTTTCTCTGCTATACTGAGACCCAGTGCTTGCCAGGAGGAAGTACTGCCTCTTAGAGACGGCTGTTTAATTTCCCCAGATTACCGGGTGAGGGCTCAGGCCAGTTCTGTGCTGCACTGTTAACAGGGAGCCCTGGATATTGAGCCCGGCCCTTTTTGCTGCCGGCTCCACCTGGCAAAAGGATCACACCGTTGTCTCCACCCCGAGCTCGTCTGCTTGGGGGAAGGGACTCGCTAGTATCTTCCAGCAGAGCTCCTGCCCCTTCCCTCTCCAGGGAGGGCGGACAGCCTCGCTTCCTGCCCCCCGGGCTTCTGCGGCCTTGCCCGCTGCCAGCCGGGACTGCGCTTCCCAGCAGGCTCGGTTCGCCCCATTCTCTGCCTTTCCCAACGCGCCTGTCCCCCCGCAGGGGCCGGGCCGGGCCGGGCCGCCCCCACCGACACGCTGCACGGGGAGGGTGCGGCTGGGCTGCTCCTGAGAGCACGTTACAGCAGAGAGCAGCTCTTGCACACCCGAACGTACGGGTAACTGCTGCGGCAAGCCACTTAGAAGTTCCGGTCGGACGGTGTCCCTGAGAGCTACAAGAGCGAACCACAAACCGCCCTGATTCGAATTCGCATCCTGAGGGCCCAATGACAGGATGGAAGGCGGGGCCGCGGCCACGATAGCCCCGCCCTGTCAGCGGACTGACCAATGACAGCTCCAGCTGGGTTTGAAAAAAAGTGCGCGCGGCTGGTGGGCGGGGTCTTTCTATGGTGTCAGGGTCCGCGCGCCGAGTGGAGAGGAGGATATCCGGCGAGCTCGGGGCGTGGCCTATCCCGAAGGGGCGGATCCTGTGCGGAGCCTCCCGCTCGCTCTTTCCCTGACCCGCACTGATACCGGAGAGCGGGGGCTCAACGGATGGGGGCGGGGCCCAGTTGGAGCCCCGCCCCTCCCCCTCTTTCTCCGCCCCTGGCCCTGGGGCCGGGACCTGGGCTCATTTGGACCCGGCCGGCTCGCGGGCGCAGTGGTGGTTGGTGGCAGCTCGGCTCCCTGGGGACTCGAACCGCAGCGCGGAGGGGCAGGAATGAAAGTGGGCGGTGAGCGTCTTCCACGCCCCTGGGCAGGTTGGGGCCTCTAGGGGGAGTTGGGGGGTCCCTCTGCGTGGCGGGGTTCCTCTGTGGTGAGTGTAGGGGGATGGGGCCCCGCAGGGGGAGTGGGGTCCCTCTGCGGTGGGGGGGCAGGGCCCCGCAGGGGGAGTGGGGTCCCTCTGCGGTGGGGTCCTACAGGAGGTGGGTTGCCAGCCAGTGGTTAGGGGGCTCCAGCTCCTGTTTTGGCAGAACTCAATACTCATGTGGGCTTTGGGGAGGGTTAAGGCCACGGCGGGGACTTTGTCGGCTTGGTTGTCTGACTTCTGGTGGGGATTCCTTGGGACGGGTAATGCTCCCTCTTTGCTGGATGATCCTCTAAGCCTCAGATGCTAAATGTTCAGACCTGACACATGAGGGCTGTGAAATGACTGAAATACCCCTGCCAGGATCCTATCAACTCCCCCCACATCAGATGGTCTTCAGCCCCTGAAACCTCCCCTTCCATTTTCCTCAGACGGTATCTGGCAGTGGCACCTACTAATTTTCCTTTTTATTTCTCCCCCTGTGTTCAGAGGGTGTGTTTTAGATTTTATTTTTAAATTCCAAAGAGAGAGCCCCACTGGTTTAGGCGGGTGGATTTAAAAATCAACCGAGCCTATAGTGGGACAGGACCTGCCTGCAGGGGGAGGGGACTCACTCGGGGCTCCTGTTGGGCACCCAGGACATTAGAAAAGAGCTACCAGTCTTATCTTGGCCACTTCGGGTTTCTCATCGAGGCAGAGCCTTTAACATAAATTATAAAGTAAGGTTATAATTATTAAATAGAGAAGAGGCTGCAGACTTTTCAGGTGGCAGATGAGATTTTTGCTTCAGAAAGGCAGGGTGTTTGAATGAATGAAATGTAAATTATTGAAATATACACTCTACAAAATTCCCTCATCAAAAGGAGAGATTTTAATAAAAATACTTGAAAAATTAATTCAAAATGAAAGATTTTGGATATTTCAGGCTGGTCACAGGACTAGAAATCAAGCTGCAAGATTGCAGTTTACTACATTAAATAGAAGTCTCCTTTTATCAAGGTTTGATTTTTTTGCCATGACAGTAAAATCTAAACTTGAAATATGACATCTAAGCAACCCCTCAACTCTTTCATGTCCAAATATCAGTCTAGTTGTTTAATGTAATAATAGCTTACATTTCTGGAGTTCCTTTTATCATGCAGGATACCAAAATGCTTTACAAACTGCAGTATTCATTGCTAATTTATTATGGCTTTCTCTGGGTTGGGGATAGCAGCTAACTGGCACATTTATGGAGGGAAAAGAGAGCATGTATGGCCTAAGCCGGCATGGGGGCAAGCTCCCCTACTTCTACAAAAGTACTATAATGACTCATGTTCAGAGCAGACAAAACTTGCTTTTTTATGGTCTGTTCATAGTAAATTGCTTGGCATTCTGCCTATTTAAGATCACCTAATGAATTTTTTTTGGCAAAAACTATAAATGGGTTTTTGGCAAAACTATAAATGATTTTTTAAATTACACTTTCTGCATTAATGGGAAAGAATTTGAATACTTCGCCCAAGTTTAATATGTTCTGGTTCTATGCGGTATGTAGCACTAGCAGACCTGCTTCTAAAATACACTATCTTTGCTTGCCGAATGTACTTTGGAATGCATCAGTTACTTAATCAGTACCTGAATTTAAAATAAGAGAAATGTAGCTTATGTACACAATGTAGATATGTTTGTAGTATATGGCGTCATTTTAAAGTATAGCCATCCTAATATAAATTCTGGGCTACTAAAGCTGTACTGTCCGCCATCTAGTCTTGCTTCAATTTCCTGGGCTGTTCAGTCAGTTTCAGTTCTGAATACAGGCTTAATTGGCATGCCAGTCTAGAGATGCAATGCCTCTTACATTGCAGTAGTTCTCTTGCTGAAATTGGAGGTAGGGGGGAAAGGAACACCTATAAGAATAATAGTCTGGTGATTTGTGCATGTCAAAATTGCCCTTAATTACATGGATATAGTCTTTTAGTCAAAGGTAACTAATAGGTAAGCCAAGGGCTATCAGGGGAGAATGGGGCATTGAGTTAGAATAGTAGCTCATTTCATTGTTGATCCTGGAAACTCCAAAGGATGCATATTCATTTTGGCATAAAAGGGTATTCTAGGTGGCCTGTTGCTTTTTTTGCCTACACAGATACCTATACACTTGCACTGGGAAATAACCAGTTGTGGGGACTGTCTTTAGCTTAGCTGTTGCCCGTGGCCCTATAATTAAAAATGATCAAGTCCCTGCAGCTGCTTGGCTTGTTTTCTTTATTTAATTTCACGTATGATTTGTTTGTGGTTTGGTACATTTATTATATTATCTCCCTGACTTTTATTATTCTGTAAATTTACATTTATTTTAAAACATTTTTTTAATACCATGGATTGGAAATTAACTATAGAACAGAAGACAAGGAAAATCATTAATTCCTGCAAGTGGAATATCACTGGGGTCCTTAGTGGAACCCATATTTTTCATGACTGATCTAGAAGAAAACCCAGCTAAATTAGACTTCCCAGCTAAACTATCATTATATAAAAAGACCTACAAACTGGATTTGAAAAATACACCTGACATCGCCAAGCAGGAAATGTTCCATGGCAAGAAGAACAGCCCTAATCCATCAATTTGCAGAAAAGTGGGGGGATATGTGTGTTTTTTCTAGTCTTTATGGCAGCAAAGATAACTTACCAAATGTGACACAGTGCAGAGCAAACAGACTGCTCCATCACTTGCTTTGTCTGCTGGTCAGAGCCCTATCAAGTAGCAGCAGAATGAAACTGGCAAGTCTCTGGTCCCTGCTGCTCTTCAGAGTGGGCAGCAGTGAAATTGACAAGATTCATGTCGTTTTCACTCGGCTGTTGCTTAGCAAAGCTCTGAGCAGCAGCCAGGGCAGGTGCTGGGGCTGTTTGCTGGGGAGGAAAATCCAGAAAGAAAGCTGTGTGATGGTGAGGGATCCCTGTCATGTAGTTCAGGGCTTAAGGTGAGAGAAATCCTTTTCCCTTCTAGCAGGTCAAGGTGTTTCAAATTTCTGACACCTGCTATTCAGACTGATGCAAAAGATGCAATTCCTGAGCAGAATCCAGGGCCAGCATCTCAATAGAAATCCGAACACCTTGCCCTTCCCAGCAAGTGGGAGCACTACTGGGCTTCTCACTAGAGTATTGCCCCTGAATTTCTCTAGTGAGCCCTCTGTCTCTATCATTCGCTTTTGTCTCTGCCTCTAGTTAACTTAGTCCTTTGGCTAGCAGGTGCAGGGTGCACTTTCCTGTCCCTCCTTAGGAGGAGCAAGTAAGGGAACAGAATATATCTAGAACAGACACTAGTCTAAATATCACAAGGAACCAATGCATGAAGGAAGGACTTGAATCTCTGAAGATGGTATTTCAAGGAGCAGTGACAGGAGGCTATGGAAAGGGATAGGAAAATATTGACAGGAAAAAAAATTAAGGCAACTGGCTACATCACTGATGTTATTCCAGCACATGAAATACTGCATGAATGGTAATCGCATATGGAGTGATCTCTTCTGACCCTGTCAATTTAACTATTTTTACTTTAGTTGGTTAGTGATCCCATTTTATACATGACTGTGCAATTGAATTGCTATCGTATCAAAGCCTACAATTCTTTTTACTTTCCATTTCATTGAAGAAACAACATAACTTGTCCTGCAGTAGAGCAGGCTCAGTAACACCAATCATTTTCACGTTAATATGTGGACCTGTATTCTTTACAGCTGTTGTCTTTTGTCCTGAAATTTCAATTTGATAGTGCTCTTTCACTAACTGAGATGTCTGGGCTTTTTGTTTTTTCTAGTAATCCACTGTAGATGTTCCAGGTGTTTTTCTTTCCCTTCAAAACGAAGGGTAAGAAAACGGCCTCGAGTCCTGACGTTACTGAGTCTCCCTGAAGATGTTCTGTTTCATGTTCTGAAAGGCCTTCCTGCTGAGGATATCCTCTCCATCCGAGCTGTGAGTCTGCTAACCCACTTCACTCCTGTAACGGGATGGGGTTTACCTGTCAGTGTGATGCCCTGGCTCCCAATGGCATGACTGGACACGGGGAAGGCTGGATCCTCATGGCAGAGCAAATCTAACTATTGTATGTATTCTTTCAGTTTTCCGTCAGATCTCTGCCATCGTGGTAGCCGTTTTGTTGCTAAACCTCTCAAGATTGAGGATTAGCAGCAGTATTTGAGTGTTTTGTTTAAATTTTCCAGAGGGAGCTATCCTGACAAATCATTCTGACTAAACAGTTTGGTTCAGTTAAGGATGCTTATCTTATTTTCCAAAATTGATTTTTCTCTAATCTAATTAATGATTGTAAATAAAGTGGAACAATAGTTGTACAAAAATCTACAGGTGCCATGTTAATATGGCTATAACAGTAGACCACAAGAGCGATTTTTTGGTGGATCCCTATATGTTGTAGTAATATACTTCTGTATTTTTCCCCCTAGGTGCACTCGCATCTTAAATACCTTGTAGATAATCACGCTAGTGTTTGGGCATGTGCAAATTTTCAAGAAGTATGGCCTTCTCCAAACAATCTGAAGATGTTTGAAAGGTAATGTATACGAATCTAGGCACGGTCTATGCATTAGGGGGGATATTCAAAGGTGCAGAGGAAAAGCTAGGTACCCATTTCCTATTAACTTTCCGTGAGAGTTGGACAACTAACTGCCTTTGAAAATCTCCCCCTTAATGTGATGAGGAGCACATTTCAGATTGGAACTGTCTTGTTAAGTGGAACAGGAGGCCATAGTTATATTTGGAGTGTAAATGGATGCTGTGTCTACCAAGTGCTTTACAGTCCCCTGATGGAATGTATTGCTACTGCTTCTCCCAGATATTTATGTTTCAGTATAAATGTATAAGCCAGAAATGTGGACCGAAAGGCTGCACAATTGTGTTTTTAAAGTATTTTTAAGACTAATATTTGGACTCTTTCCATATTTCAAAATAGGGTGACCAGACAGCAAATGCGAAAAATCGGGACAGAGCTGTGGGTAACAGGAGCCTATATAAGAGAGAGATCGAAAAATCAAGACTGTCCCTATAAAATCAGGACATCTGGGCACCCTATTTCAAAATGAGTTTAAAAACCTAAAGTTGCAAACAAACTGTACTTTGAAAGAATAAAGACACTCTATCTGAAAAAGATGTGTATGGGTGTTGGCAAAGGCAAAACATAAGAACTGAATCTGTCTAGTGCCTGTGTAACCATCCTGTGTGCTTCAGAGGTGCAAGTTCTGAATTCTTCAGGTGCATTCTGGAGCTGTGTCCATCTAGTAGAAATGAACATGGAAGCAAGGTCTCCTGCTGCACTGGAATCTTCAGATGATTCAGATGCCCACAGATTAAATCTGAGTTACCTTTTTGTACTCTTATTTAGGGCTGCTGAAAGGGGTAACTTTGAAGCTGCTGTGAAGCTGGGCATAGCATACCTGTACAACGAAGGCTGTAAGTGTGAAAGCATGTGCTGTGGAGAAGATGGGAAATGATGGTCGAGGGTATAGTTCTATTTAAAAGAACAAAGAGATTTTTATAGTGAAGCCTGATCAATAAGCTTGGATTCTTTTTATTGGCCATGTGCCAATCTATATCCCTAGTATTTTATGGATGTTTGGATTTTTTCTGCCTGTGTAATAAGATTGTTAAACACAAAAACAGACTGTTTTTCCCTCCTCACTTCTGAGAATGTGGCAAGGTCTCGCTAATGGATTCCACTCCTAGCTGAAATGTGGATGTGTCTAAATCACACAGTTAGCAGGTCTTGAAGTTAGGCTTTGGAAGCCTGTAGTCAAATTTGGTTGTCATTTTGCCTGTCAAAAGCTTCACACTGAATCAAGCAGAGGCACTATTCCAACCTTCTTCTGCAACCTGTTACCATTTCTTTGAAACCATCCTGCTAACTGTTGTGCTGTGGCCTTATTAAATTCCAGGCAGATATTATTCATTAGCTTTTGTTCCCTCTTTAAAGCATCCGTTTCACTTATTCAGTATCCATCTCCGATGAGGGTCGTGCAGAAGTGAATGGGTTAAAGGCATCTCATTTCTTCAGCCTGACGGAGCGTCTGAATGTCTGTGCAGCCCCCTTTATCTGGCTCTTTATTCGTCCCCCGTGGTCCGTGAGCGGGAGCTGTTGTAAAGCTGTAGTCTATGAGAGCCTCAAAGCAGAGTGTCAGTTACAGAAAGTAAGTGATGCTCTTTCTGTCAATGGCTTTAGGACAGGGCAGCACATCCAGGTGGGAGGGATAGCTCAGTGGTTTGAGCATTGGTCTGCTAAACCCAGGGTTGTGAGTTCAGTCCTTGAGGGGATCATGTAGGAATCTGGGGCAAAAATCTGTCTGGGGATTGGTCTGGCTTTGAGCAGGGGGTTGGACTAGATGACCTCCTGAGGTCCTTTCCAACTCTGATATTCTATGATCCACCAAGCAATTTGCACAATTACATTTCAGTTTCTCCAAGGAGTATCTTGTTCTCATGCCATTGATTTATAGCTCTTCAACCTTTGTTTAAAAATTAAAGTTAATACAGAGAAAAACTATATGTAGGAGAGACACTGCTTGGTAGCTGTCAAAGGATTGTACTGTGTTTGTTCTGCCAGATTAATTTCTATCTCAAAGGTGATGAAATATTGAGGGGGGAGGAGATGAGTGCTCCATGAAAGGCCAAGGGCAAACAAAGCTCTAACCTGGGACTATTTTGAAAGTGTCTCTCATTTTTTGGTTCTCTTTAATAATGTGCAGTTTTAAAACTCTTTTTTTAGGCCCAGAAAGGCTCTATTCTCCACTGCTTGGCTAAGGTTTTAAGTCTCTTTGAGGTGAGTAGTGTTCATTTCCCACTAATGGCTTTGGGAATTCTGAAGGTACAATTTTACAATGCAAATTTCCCGTGACTTTTCAAATGATAGATGAGTTGCGTTATTATCTTATGTGAGATCAAACCAATTGTTCTTGGTTTACCCCTGTGTGAAAGTCTGTGATGGCCTTTTCTGTTTAAAGGGAATGTGTCAATTTGAAATCTAATTAAGCGTCAGTGTGGATCAAATCCTGGGCCATGTTTTCTGCTGGAGTAAACTTGTGCAGCTCTGACTTCAATGGAACTGTGCCAGTTTACATCAGCTGAGAATCTGCCTCCATGTTTTTTAAAAAATGAGTTGAAAGTAGTTTTAGCTACTAGGCCTGCTTGTTGTGCTTGCAGTATGGAAAGCCAGGTAACATCCTTTTGAGACCTGTCACACTGGGTACCAAAAAAAGGGAAATGCTGGCCACCAGGAAGCCTAAATTGCTTTTGACTACCTGAAGAAAGCTGCAAAGTAACTCCTAAGCCAGGGTCTCCAAAGGACAGTGCCAGTGGTCCAGGAAACCATCTTGAACATTTGAAGGATGCTCCCGATGGTAATGGATTGATTCTGTACTGTAGTTTTCAATCTGAGGATGTTCTGTACCACTTGGCATCTCTGGGATTTGTGTGCCCATCTGACTGGGTATGCACCATATATAACATTTGACCTTTTATTTTCAGGATGAAGAAAAAAGGAAAGAAGCCCTTGAAATGTTTGAAGAGTCTTCGAAGCAGGGTTGCCTAAATAGCTCCTACCTCCTCTGGGAAAGTAACAGAAGAGCTGCTGTGAGTACATTTGGCTCTTAAAATGATCTTTTTACCTCTATTACAGTGGCACCAAGAGTCCCCAATCAAAAATATAGCTCTGTTGTGTTGAGTGCTGTATATACATCCAGCAGCAAACAGCTTGCAGTCTAAAGAGACAAGATGGATAAATGGTGACAGAGGAAATAGTATCCCCATTTTACAGATTGGAAAAATAAACACAGAGAGGCTAAGTGACTTGCCCAAAGTCACACTGGAAGTCACTGGCGCAACTGAGAATTGAACTCTGATCTCTTTAGTCCCTGTCCAATTCCTTCAACCCAGGATCATCCTTAAGAGAAAGAGACTGACTGTTGTGTGAGGATTTTCCCACAAACAGCAGAAGAGATAGGAGAAGTGATGCCTTTGGATAGTAGGAGTACTCCAGCCTTAACAGACATTGAACCAAATGGTTATTGTCCCTGGATAAAAGGGGCAATGCCTTCTTAATGCTGTTCATATTCCTTTTCTCTAGATGTCAGATCCCGGCAGATACCTTCAGAGCCTCAGGAAACTAAGGGATTATGCAGCAAAGGGTTGCTGGGAAGCCCAGGTAAGGCTTCTACTAGTGACACCAAGACATTGTTTTTTGCATGCCCCTGTCCATACTGGCATAGAAAGACATGGGAATGTTCTTAAACGTGGATCCAGTGGCTGGCCATTAGGAACAGCAGCTAAAACTCTTCTCAGAAAACACTTAAATGTACTCTGCAAAGTAAACTCTTCTGAAAATACTGCACTTGCACAAAGAAACCTGAGCAAGGGCTCATCTTTAGTAAGCAATGTCCCAAAATCCTGCACATGTATTGTGTATCATAGTTCTGTCAGTTTTGAAAAATAACTGTTCTTAATGTCTCTGGAGTGAGTCCCATAAGATAGGTTTCACTGTATTTTGAATGTGAAAATGACATGAACTGAAATCCTGGGAGAACTCAAATTTTGTTTCTCTGTCCACATGGAAAATAGCTCACTTAATATTTTACATTTCCCCTCTTGTCTGCCTGCTGTAGATATCTTTAGCCAAAGCTTGTGGGAATGGAAACCAGCTAGGATTAGAAGCAAAAGCCTCCAATGAGATGGTGTCTCAGCTCTTCCAGACTTCCCTTTCTGTCAGAAAGCAAAGCATCTTCACTGTGCAGAAGGGAATGAACGAAACAATGAGGTAAAGACAAACTCAGCAGCCAGGTCTTTGACAAAGAATTGTGTCTATGACATGGCAGGAAAGGCTGCTGTTTCCTTGTGCTTGTTGTAGTTCTGTCTGGGGTGAGATGTGACCTAAGTTCTTTGAAGAGTTATCATAGTTAGTTCTGGCACACAAGCAGTGAAGTGCAATGCAGAAAAGTTTGTACTTTGTGAACGTCACTAATTGCACAGTGTCCCTGGATAGATCCAGAATGAAAGTGATGCATATTTTAAGATCTCTTACTTGCAATCTTATTAATTTGCCAGTCTGCCTAAAAAACACCTACCATGATCCATCAGCCCACAGTTTGACTCAAGTATCTGCCCTATTACCTAGATGCAACAGGAAATTTCACTGAAGTCTTGTTTTGATGTTAAATGTTTTGTTAGCTAGTACCTTTTAACAGGATAGAAGACTTGATATGTGTGGAGAATCTCTGGTGTTATAGCTGTCACTTAGCACAGGTCTGGATGGCTCCTTACCTAGGGGATCATTTGACTTTTCTCTCGTATCTAGGTACATCCTGATTGACTGGCTGGTAGAAGTGGCCACCATGAAAGATTTTTCCAGCCTTTGTCTTCATATGACAGTGGGGTGCGTGGATCGGTACTTGAAGCTGAGACCTGTATCCCGGGCTCGGCTCCAGCTTTTGGGAATCGCGTGCATGGTCATTTGTACACGGTGAGTTTTGATGACTGATGTGGGTCAGTGGCAGTGGTTATACAAACTCAGCATTTAGCTATTATGTTCTGCTTTCTCCACTGCAATAATAATAGAGCTAGAACTGGCCTTCCTTGTCCCTTTACACAGAGACTGCTCTGTGAATGTTGCCCTTAATATTTTCAAATGAGGTACAAAGTGGTGATGCTGCCACCTGAACACTTATATAAATGTGCTGGAGGGGCTGGAGCTCTCCATACATGAAGTGCTGTCTTCTGTGTAGAGTAGATCACTAGCCTAAGAAATCCTACTAGGAAGCAGATCAGCCCATCTGCCATAAGCAACTCAGAAAAGCAGATTTGTACCTTTGTCTGTGTTCATACGGTTTTAATAACAAGTCTTTGTGGCACAGAAGTATTGTGTTCCTGACCTAGTGTGTTTATGTGGGACTAATTCCACCACTTCTGCTATTTCAAAGGCTCCAGGGTTTAAACAGAGATGCTGCCAAACAGGAGACTAAATTCCAGGCACAAGGAATAGGTCTGGTTATTGGTTCTGCAGCCTTTCTGTGGGAATTACACCTGTGAAAACTGCTGCAGGATCTAGGCCTTCGAGTCAGTGATATGATAAAGATGCAGGCCCAGGTTAAAGGTGGCATTGACAGGGCATCGTCTTGTGGGAACACCTGACACTCTCAATATGACTCTACCTGGTATCTTCCTAAGCTGTACTAACTTCCCCTTCTCATTGCCTGTGCAGATGTCTCCATAGCATAGGATATCCATGGATATCTGCATGCAACCAAAACTGAGTGCATGTGGCTCTGCCTTGGGCCTGAGTGCTAACCATCTTTAATATTGCAGCTTCATCAGCAAAGAGATCTTGACAATACGGGAAGCTGTGTGGCTAACAGACAACACATACAAATATGAAGATCTAGTCCGGATGATGGGGGAGATCATCTCTGCCCTGGAAGGCAAGATAAGGGTAAGTTTGTAAAACCAGGGGGTGGGATGCTTACCACCTTGGGTCCTTTGCTAAGTCATGGAGAGTTGCTATACTCAGTGGTGAGATGCAGATCCTTCTGCTTCTCTGTAGACTAAGCATGTTGCTTTGGGTGTTTCTGGTTTCTGAACCAGTATCCTTTGCTGCTGTGACAGGTGATTGGGTTCTTAATTTGAGTGAGATGTTTGAGGATTGTTTTATGTAATTCTGTAGCCGCAAGTACTTGATGCGATTGCACTGTACAAAGTTAAATTTAACCCCCTTGCAACCAAGTCCAGAGATTTCATGTATTCCTGCCTTATTGTCTGGGAAACCTCTCGATACTACCAGTGTAATAAGAAGCCATCTTTTGTAATGAGCCTCCCTGAAAAGAGATGGTCACCTGGCAACAGTGCCATTCTGTGTTTGGCAAAACTCTTGACGCAATGGGCACCAAACTCTGTGTTCTCCCATATGCATTAGATTCCTACTATTGTGGATTACAAAGAAGTGCTACTGACTATAATTCCCCTGGAGAGAAGAACGCTTCACCTGTACAGCTTTATCTGTGAACTATCACTATTGAACACAGGTCTCTGTGTGTATTCTCCTGCCAATCTGGCTGCTGCAGCACTACTACTGGCTAAGATACTGCACAGGCAAGGTAAGAAACAGGCTGCTGCTAATCATTATTTCATAACTGGACCTGCAGGTTCTGCAATGTAGCACGTTCGTTCATGCTGTCCCTCTGGATAGTAATCTTTCTGCTTTAGCACCAAGGTATCTACTTGTGCCAGCTTACCTCAGTCATGTTAAAGATAACAAACACTTCACACAAGGATGGAGTGGGCTTGGCGCTTTTCCCCAGTAATTGCTTGAGTTCGACACAGCATTAGCACGAGACCTGGGTTTAAGAAATGCCCAAGGAATTTTTACTAGCAATACTACGGACTGGATTACACAGCTAGGAATCTCTAGTTCTGGCACCTGCAGCTGTTGTTGGAGCCTGAAAATTGATTCTGAATTTTGGATGGATTATCTGCTGGCATGATTTTATGTAGGATCTGCTTTTTCTGCAGTACAGAATTTTGGGTGCTAATGTATTTATTCCCTTCTCCAGCGCATCCTTGGAACAGCCAGCTGTCTGAATGTACTGGATTCTGCCTTGAAGATCTAATACCCTGTGTGCTGAGCCTACACCAAAAATGGTATAACCTTCAGACCCTTTCTGACTATTCTAAGCGGTGTGGGGGGAGTGTTTGGCATCCAGCTGTTACAGATCCGCAGCATGAATCTTAATGAAGTTTTGCTAATTAGTTACTGTCTCAGAACTCAGGAGGTGACATTGGAGAGAATATGCCTCACTCCCCACAACACGGGAGAGGTTGAGAGAACTATTGTTGTTGCTCCAATTCAGTACCAGCCCCAATATTCTCTGAATAGTGCCTCTTGGCTCTAGGGGGTATGCATCTCATTACCAGCAGTCTCAGCCTGCCAAGTCTCCCCTAATTCACAAGGCTGGGACTTGCTTGTCTGCAAATTCAGGAAGATCCCCAGCGGGGCTGGAAGCTCATCTCTGAAGGTGTCTCAAGACCCAGATCCCACTCCCCGCTATAAACCTGACCAAGTGGCAAGGAGAGGAAGGGGGGATGGTCCTTTAAGCTGTCTCAGAAGCCCAGCTACCAGTCCTGCTAGTCAGCTTCCCTGCTGATGAGGTGCAGCTGGTTTGTCACACCAGAACTGAAGGGAAACATCCTCCAGAGCCATAAAAGAAGGGAGGAATGTTTTTAGGTCAGCAAGTTCTATGAACTTTGTCCTTTCCAATGTGCTCTTGTAAGACCTGTGCTGTGATTTTCTTTCTTCCTAGTTTCCATGATGATGTCCCAAAGGATTATAGGCAGGTGGTGTTGACTGCTGTGAAACAACGATTTGAAGATGAGCGTTATGAAGAAATTGGCAAGGAAAAGGTGGGAAGTAGCCTTACTGTTCTGCTCTCCATTCTGTGGTGGCAGGCACCTTAAGCAGAGCGACCAGCGTAGTAGGCTATCCGGTACTCTGAAAAGTAACAGGCAGTTCAAATTAAAAATTCCAAAGGGGGAAAGTGAAGAGAGTGCAAGAAATGCAGTGGTGTTAGTGTCACTCACTTTGTGGGGATAGAAGTTGCACAGTTAGGCTGTAAATGCCAAGGAACAGTTCAAGACATATTGATCTTAAAGTATCGGGCATTTGGTTGTCGGGAGGGCACTAATGTGGTTGTCTTGTTTAGGTGATGAGTTACAGCCAGCTCTGTTCGCTGTTAGGAGTGAAACAGGAGGACCCTGAGCCCAGTTCCTTACACACAAGTGCTGAGGAAATTCAGACTTTCCTTAGCTCTCCCTCCGGAAAGAGAACTAAAAGGCAAGTAAAACTAAACTCTGTTCTGTGTACTCTCTCCTGTGTTTGCAGCCACTGGACCTGATAATTCAGTATGACGTTCACTCATGGGCATCTGATGGGGGTCTTTTGCCTCCCCAAAACATTTGTGTGCAAATCACTGAGTGGGATTTTAACCAACTTCCCTGCTCTGAGCTACTATTCTCTATTGACTCAATCAGTCCTTGCCCTAGTCAACTTAACTCTGCTTAGCCTCTTCCTCTGGATGGCTGGAAGGGAAAGTTTGGGTTTCATGCCACGGTGGGACTCGCTGACCAAACCAAATCACCAGTTGTATCTTTAGCATTTGCTGGAAGAGTTGATTGAGGCAAATGGGCAGAGACTAACCTGTTTTCTGATTCAGGATGACTTCCTCCATGTATATGCTGAGTGAGTAACCTCTGAGTTTCTCTGCAACAGGAGAAGGGAAGACAGCATTCAGGAAGACAGGGGCAGCTTTGTGACTACACCCACAGCTGAACTATCCACGCAGGAGGAGAGCCTTCTGGATAACTTCCTGGACTGGAGCTTGGACTCCTGCTCGGGTTATGAAGGAGATCAGGAAAGTGAAGGGGAGAGAGAGGGAGATGGTATGTAGTGTATTTTTCTTCTTTGATTACAATAGGGAGAAACCAAGTTTTCCCATCTGCAGTTTAACAAAGTCAGAAAAGTGCAAACTCTTTCAGAGCGCCAGCAGTCACTGAAGGAAGGTCCCTTTTCTGCTGTACCATGGTGATTATCTTTACACCACGGCCTGTAGCAGCAAAATGTTTCCTGACGATAGATGCCAAAATCTCCTTGTCCATTTGCAATGCTGCAAAATGTCTGGCTACAAGACTTGGAGAGCTCTTGCTCAATGGCTGCAGACTCTGGAATGCAGAAAATGGCAGATAGCACAGACAATTCTTAGTAATGCTGCTGTGAGGTAGTACTGCTACCAGATAGCACTGGGCACTTTGAATCACTTGATGAGTGAAGGAGAGTTCTCCTGGCTGCATATTAAGGGGTTTTGCTGCTGTCATAATCCAGGAAAAGCTATTGAAGGAATCTGGCTGCAGCCAGCCATGTGGTGGAGCACTGTCAACACTGCAGCCTCACCTGTTTATTAGTGCTGTGACTTAAAGCTTTTTATACCATGTCCCCTGTACAAACAACTATTAAAACATACCAGTGGAATGAGGAGGAGTCATCCCCACTTTACACAAGGGAGAAATCAGCGCTTGTGTGTTGACTTTCTCTAAAGCCACAGAGGAAATTAATCGCCCAGGATTAGAGCTCTTGAGTTCCTGGCTCTGACTGTGCTCTGACTACATTGCTGCTCAGGTAGATCCAAATCACTCTTCTATATCTTCCTTTAGTGACTGCTCCCAGTGGAGTCTTGGATGTAACTGTTGTCTATATGGATCCAGCAGAGCATTGCTGTCAGGATTCCAGTGATGAAGATAGCCTAGCGGTGGAATGGCCTGGACAGGATGTACCAGTGAGAAAGGCGGAGCAGCCAGATGCTGAGAAACAACGGCTTGCTGATCACTGTCAAAAAGAACCCACACTAGAAGCCACCTCAGGCTATTCCTCTGTCCACAGTGCCAGTCCTACTTCCTCTGTAGATGGCAGCTTTGGAGCACCGATCAAAACTACCTCAGCATTGTCTCTGGGCAGTGCCGTGAACAAAGGGCCATACCTGCCTCACTACTTGAAATCACATTTACAGTCTGTCTGCCCTAAGTCCAGTGAGGGCAAGTGTGAGAGAAGGCAAGTCAAACGGAAAAACGTGGCTGAGCATAGTGAAGAAGAGAGGATGAACTTGGGCTTCTTGAGCCTCTGATTTTGGTGCTGTTTACTTTCATTTCTGAGGGCTCCTAGAAACAGTATTTTGGTGTACTCTTGCAAAGAAGGTAACAAGTAATTGTCAGTGTCAGTAGCAGGGCCCCCCTCCCCCCCCAGTAAAAGATGGCCCATGCCAATCATGCTCTGCAAGCTCCATTTCATGCTTCTATGGCTTAGTGCTGAGCCACCTTGTTTCTTGGTAGCTGCTTTTTAAGAAGTTCCCCATAATCTGATCCTATACAAATTAAGAACCCCCTCTGGTCTCGAGCACATGTAAAGAAAACCTAGAACCCTTGTGTGCTACTCAAAGCCATCTTGATTTTACCCTGCAATGCATTGCCCAGGGGGTAGCTGATTCCTCTGCAGAGGAAGAAGGGGAAAAAATAAAACTCAGCTGCTATGACCTATTCTTCCCCATACACTGTCATAATCCAGGAAAAGCTCTTGAAGGAACCTGCCTGTAGCCAGCCATGTGGTGGAGCACTGTTAACACTGCAGCGTCTCCTGTTTTGTTTTATTAGTGCTGGCTGAAGACTCCCTTATCAGATTATTTGTGCCTGAAGCTAAGGCCAGGTGTTACCCCCACTTACGCTCTCTGGACATTAACTACACTGCTCTAGGGTATATTCTGGAGCCAAGCAAAGGGTGTTAGTGGTAAATGGGGATACTTACTTTAACAGATTGGAGCTTTTAAACATCCCTTCTCTGGGGCAGGCTCTGGGCCTTATTCTCCTTCCATTAGTCCTGCACTGCTGTAGCTCCAGTCAGCTCACTCATTTATACAGCTGTCAGTCAGGTCCTCCCTCTAGCTCCATGTGTTTTGCTCAAGTGAAGAACATCCCCATCTGTGCCTTACCACTTCACTGCCTTGTGCCTTTAGTTACAGCACTGGTGCAGTCTGCAAGAACTCAGTCCCAGTGTCATTGTTGTGTTCTGTCCATATTGCAGTTTGTCTTCCTTGCTATTCTTCCAAAATGGCCTCTAATAGACCCTGATTCTACTTTCATGTTTGAATTTACTTTGAACACTAGAACAGAGGCGGCAATGTAACAACCCTTCTCCATGAAGCCCTATTTGCTATTATCTTAGACACCTCTCCACGGCATCCCAGTCAGCAAGGAAGAGCTGGTGTCTTTCCCACAATACTGAATAAAGGATTCCTTTATGTAGTGTGTGGAAGCTGTACAAGAAAGCAAAAACCCTAAGAAGCTGAGGGACTAGAGGCTACTTTACCCATTGACTTAGTTGTTACAAGAGGGGCTGACCCTCTTGAACAGGTGGTGAGAATATACCATGGTACAAGACTTTTGGCAGCTGTTTGTCATGCTCAGAATCTGATAACACTGGAACTGTGCTGTTTACTTCCCTTTGTTTAGAAATTGGAGCAGAGACAATGACTGTTCACATACAGTGTAGCAACTTTTGTATAAAACAATCTTTTTTTTATGCTTGTCTCTGTTTTAAAAAAAACAGGCAGTGCTTGTGTCTGATAAAGGAGCTGATTGTAAAGGGAGAAAGTTGTTGAACAGTGACATGCCTTAAGCCACAGAAAGGTGAAGTGACTTACTCAGGGTGTTACAATGTCACTGGCAGGAGCCTCAAGTCTTGTCACCTGTTCCAAGTTACTAGATAAGGCTGTTGGTTATAGCTACCAGCTTGAGCATTTACAGGTTGAAAAGCAGCAGCTTATCAAGCAGGATGCTGTCATCACTTTCACAAGCTGGATTTGAGAATACTGCATCTGCAGGAGGCACATAACTTACAAAGCCTGGCTTCTTCCAGAGCTTGAGCTGCTCTCCTAGAACTAGCCTGATTGTTTGGCAGGTGGATCATAAAGCTGGACCACAGAGAAGCAGGGTTCCTAAGGTACTTTCCCTTTTCTGTCAAGGTGCAGTGGAACTGGTTCAGTTTCTAGTCTGCAACTGTAAATAACAGCACTCTCCTTGTGTAACAGCTAGTCATCTATAAGCCCCATGAACATCTGCAACAACTCCTGACTCTTATACTTCCTCTATAGTAACCCACTAAAGAAAAAAAATGCTACGCGTTGGAAATTATTGATCTGGCACAGGTTGACAAAGCAGGTGATTACACTGACTCAGGATGTAAAAACCTAGCTTTACACCCCCCCAGAAGCCCACCACCTCCATGGCAGTCACGTGTTTAAATACTTTTATGGATCTGGGCCAAAAGTCAGTAGCCAGGTGTTCTAAGGCTCTTCCAACCACCTAGACAAATGGGAAAACAAGTAGATTTTAGCATGTGGCTCTATCCCTGCAGAACATCAAAGCCTAGGCACTTTGTGTTAGCAATTCTGATCATAATGGGAAGCAGTGAATCAACTGAAGCCAGAAGTGGGGATTCTGACAGGTACTAAACTAGGATGGCCTTTTAAGGGCATTTGTTGTGTCCAGCTGCACCCAGCCTTGCAGCAGTTACACCAGTGGTTCTCAAACTTCTGTACCGCTGACCCCTTTCACATTGCAAGCCACTGAGTGCAATCCCCCTTATAAATTAAAAACACTTTTCAATATATTTAACACCATTATAAATGCTGGAGACAAAGCATGGTTTGGTATAGAGGCTGACAGCTTGTGACCCCCCCCATGTAATAACCTTGTGACCCCCTGAGGGTTCCTTACCCCCAGTTTGAGAACCCCTGAGTTACACTTACAAGCAGAAAGGCCACAACTTTGTTTTTTTTACTGATAGCTTAAGGGATGGTGGGAGATGTGACCTGCACACACTTCTACACAGGTGGCTTTCTTGTGGCCCTGTTAAATGCCTTTGGCTCCTTCCTCTCTAGGGAGTGAGGAAAAGCTTTTGACCCCAGATCTCATGGAGGCAGTAGCACTACGCTATATGTATTAGTTCTACTTAAGTCTTCAGGGCAGGGGACTGCTTTTGAAAGTAGCATTCACTGGAGACAATGACCCTGGCTCATGCTTGTAGGGCTTATAGCTGCATCAGTTGGTAGTGAGTTCACATAAGGAATTCCTAGCAGGGAAAATACAGACTAGAATTATACAAAATAATTTGCAGTTTATGGCTCAAAAGGAGCATTATGTCAGTGACTCTCACATGAAAATGGCATGTATCTGACCTCATGGAGAGCCAGCCTGCGTTGTTTCTGAGTAAGGGTAACAGCTTAAAGATAAATCTCAAACTGCATGAAAAACATAGCTTCCAGATCATCTCGAAGGGGTGTAGATGAACCCTAGCAAGGCTAACTGATTTGTTCAAGGTCACACAGCTAGTCAGGCAAATCCAGAAACTTTTCAGGCCTCTGCTCTTTCTTACTTGCCCATGTTTCCTCTTGTGTGGCTCCTGACCGTTTGCTCCCCTGTAACAATGTAACAAATTAAATCTCTCTAAAAAAATAAGGTAGCAAAGGCCAATCCTAGCAAGCTTCCCTACTGGGTCACAGCTGGTGCCTGGCTCCATCTTCCACAAGGCAGTAGCAATCCAGGCTTGGAGGAATGTTGGCTTGAGCAGAGGTTGAGGAAGGTTTTATTAACAGGGCCACTCTGCTGCAGGCCCCCAGGCCCTTGCTGCAGGAATCTTTACTCAGCTTATTGAACAGCAGGGAAATTTCATGACTCACACACTTGGTGCTTTGTATCATAACCGGCTACTACAATTTCCTTCCAATTAGTTTTCAGGGAAGACAACCTGGTCTAGTGGTTTGAGTATGAGGAGACAGGAGTTCTCTTTCCAGCTCTGCCACTGAGTTACTGCCTGTGAGCTTAGCCAAGTTACTTCACCTGTGTGCCTCCACTTCCTTGTCTGGACGCATGCCATCACTGGTAAAGTGCTTTGAGGTCTGATGAAAAGGTTGTACATGCCAAGTAGGGTTATTTAAATAAAGAGCCTACATGCCCTGGATCAACATAGAAAACAGAGCCTTGGGATCCATCCACAAAGCGTTTATTACAAAACAAACAGTGTTTATTAGGCAGGATACAAACATTTAAAACCCCTGATTTCTTTTCCCTTCACCGGGCTCAGCGTGTCAGTATGGCAACGCTCCCAGTTGCTAGGTAGTTGCAAACAGTGGTTGGGGCAGCCATCTGCCAAGCAGGAGTTTAGTCTTCACATTAGCTGGAGCTCATTAAGCTACAGCACTGGCTCAGAAGTCAGCTTTCTAAAAATCACTGTAAAAGCCCTAAAAACAATCCCTATAAACTCCCAAGGAAGTCTAGAACAGGTGTGTAATGAAGGACAGCAGGAGCTGGCTGCCCCAGAGCAGGGCCCTTCCAATAGGTTAAACCTCTCACAGTTTGTCAGTTTCTTGAGATCTGAAAAGCCACAAAGAAGAACATAAATCGGGATGGCGCATGTGCCAGTGCCGTTGGCAGTGCCACCTGGAGCCAATTTACTTAGGGCTGACTCTAAGCTGAGACAAGGGCCCAGTCTCTATGTGAATTGGTTAGATTGTGCTAGGGCTGAATTTGGTTCAATACCTTGGTGGCTACCAACAAATATTACAGCCTCCAAGATGGGAGAGACATTTTAGCCAGCAGATTTAGTGGACTTGACCAGCCGTGTGCTGCCTGATCTAGCAGGAACACATCCTCTACCCACCTTAGATCCCAAGGTGATGGACACCACAGAGAGACCTAAGGGCAGAAGCAGGGCTGGGCCTGCTGATATGCGCTTAGACTAGCCATGGGAGCCCCTGAAGGTGGCAAGTTGTCAGAACTCAGCAAAACTAGGGCTACACCTCGCCTCCAAGGAGGGAACAGAGCGAGTGTTCACTGCTCAGTCAGCGTCCCTGAGAAAGTGGAGCTCTAGGAGCCTGCTTCGAAGGACGAGCGTGGTGTGAGGCTGGGCAGCTCTCTCTCCTAAAGGCTGTGCACATCTTCATTCCTCCTGCCCCTTACCCAGAAAGGGCTCTTACTCAACAGTCTGTCTGCGAGCTGCAGGGACGCAGAGAGAGGCAAAGCCAATTTGGCCAGGTTAGGCACATTTGGCATCAAAGAACAGTGCTACAAATTCTGACCTTGCTCCAGCCTTTGGGAACAGCAAGCCAGCCAACCAGCTCCCCTTGTACTGAAAAGTGACCCTCAGGACATCTTAACCATTTCAGAACTGCTGAGTTGCCTGATGACGATAAATGAGAACAGTGTTAGGGAGAGAGACCGGAGGCCAGCATGTGAGGCTCCCCAGCTGTGAGGAAGCAGGGTGGGACATCACTCTTCCTGACAGGAAGCACTATTCCCTGCTGCCAAAAATTTTCCTTGAACCCACATGCATGTTCTCCACAAGACCCAGCACCCATTCTCAACACAACTGGAGATGGGAAGGAAACTGATCACAAAGAGGTGGGAGGGAAGGCTGAGGAATGGAAAATGAGCATCCTTGGTGCTCTAAGGGTTAACACAAGCCCCACTGGAGCAGTCAAAGTCCCTTCAGCCCTCCTTCTAGATCTTCACACCCAGCGCAGAGAGAAGCCTCCTCCCTGCTTACCATGTTAGACTCATGTGCGGAGGGAAGATCAGATAACAAGGCCATGGTCACCACTGCCAGCTGAAGTACCATATTCCATTATTCCTGCGGTGGGGGCATGACTGTGCGTCCCCCAACCTGCAACCCCCCTAGGAAACGCCTTACCTAAGGCACCACCTTGAGGTCCACTGAGTCATAAGCTGAAGCTCTCTTCATCTCCAGCGGCTTCCCCAAGAGCTTTCGCAGTGCCTCGTAGTCTGGCTCCTCTTCAAAGGCCAAGGCCATTGCTTGCTGCAGGTAGTTGTGCAGAGCATCTGCAAAGTGGTACAGACACTCACAGGAATGACTGTGGTTCTCCAGAGCAGCAGCCCCAGCACTCACTCCCTGCATTGCTAAGCCAGATGCTAAACAACACTTCCACAGGGGCTTTTCCCACCAGACCCCTCCTCTGCACTGACAGAGGAACTCAAGTCCAGAGAGGGAAGCACCTTGCCCAAGGTCATCCATTGAGTCAGCAGCAGAACCAGGACTAGAACCAAGGTCTCCCTGTTCCCGCTCACTTGCTTTAACCCCTAGCCAGCATCCCACTGTAGCAAGGCTCAGAATCACCACCTCATGCTGCATGGACGCTGATGCAGGGGCATACAGGTCATCCTCATTCCAGCAGAGCAAGGAGAAAAACTGGATCCATGGGGGAGCCTGAGAGCTGGCTATGTCACCCCACACAGATATCAGGGATCTTTCTGGAGCTCCCTGGACAGCTCTCACAGTCAAGGCTACTAGTTCACGAGCAGACTGGCACTGCAGCAAAGGGTTTAGAATGACTATGGTCAGACACAGCCCGTCAGCTGAGACTGCATGAGGGACACAGCCCAGTTTCTAGCTTCAGTGAACAATCAGCCCTCACACACAGCGACCCACTAGATCCCGCAGCCACACTCAGTACAAGTCCATACCTGGAATCGGTTTTCGGCCGAAGCACAGTCGCAGAAGCCCGACCACATCCATTTGGTACCTGCAGCATTTAGCACACGCACAACGCCATTAAACAAGAAAGGGACTGAGCACCTGAACAAACTGCCCCCAGCGATGAGGACTGGTGAAAGCGGTTCAAATGACCAGCTCAGCTCACACCCTCCAGGCCGTTTTGCCCACACAGTGATTTCAGGGTGGGTCCTGCTCCCACTGCAGTCAAGAGGAGTTTGGCCAGCTACTTCCATGGGAAGCAGCACTTACAGTCACAGATTTCAGACACTCCAAGATCTGCACCAAGGCTATTGAGTCCCCCATTAGTTCTGAATCCCCTTCCCTCACTGCTTTCCTCCCAGGGCTCCCCAGAATGGTAGGCAGGGTCCCCAACCCCAGGGCTCACCTCTCTTTCTGCTCCATGACCTTGTGCACATCAGCCAGGTCATCAGTCCAGGGCAGGAAGCCACACAGCCACTTCACCATGCAGTAGCCCAGAGACTGTAGGTCACTCCGGCGAGATGGTCCTGATGGCAGAGTGAGAAAAAGCCAGCAGCTCAGGAAACACAGTGAGAAAAGCAGAGTTTGGGAGTAATATACAAAAAGGCCTGGTTCAAGGGGGTCCCTCCCCCCAGGGGGACAGTATAGAACTGAGCTCTGGAAAGCATAAGGTTGAACAGCAGGAAACATTTCCTAGTAGAGTGGCCTAGTAGTTTGTCAGGATTCCTGGGTTCTCTTTCCAGCTCAGCCACCAATTCACGGCAACTTTGAGAGGGCCTCTTCACCAATTTGTGCCTCAGCTCTTCTTTGAGTGATGGTCCCAACTGTATTACACATACACAGCACACACCTGGAGTCACAGAATCTGAAGTAGTGTCTGTTGGTCCACACATGCGCCCTGACTCGCCTTATGTTTCTGCCTGAGGTGCTAAAGGGTGGGGCGAACTGGCCAACCATGTCTCCAGTTCCTTCTCACTGCTGTGTGGTCCAGGTCAGAAACTCCAATGTCCTCCTCTCTAATGAGCAGGTTGAGCACTTCATCTCCACAAGCATCTCATGGAGATGGCCATGAGACCACAACTGGACCCAGACTGGGAACCCCCCCCCCGCCCTCTACATTGGCCTGTATCAGCAAGGAATGCACTCTACCAAGCTTTACAGATACCCATTAAACCAGCACCCACTGTCTTGAATTTCCACTCCCCTCCATGGCCGGGTTACCACAACCTTGCATGGGATGGAAACATTCTCCCACAATGTCACGCTCCTGCCTGAGTCATGCGGCGACTGCAGAAGGAGGAGGAAGCAGCAGGTTGACCAGAGAGGAAGCTGTTACTAACAACTAATGGAAGAATAGTGAGGGGGAAGGAGACAGGCGGAGGGAGTCCCAGACAAGCAGGGATGGTCAGGGAGGAGAGCTGTCACAGCCTCGTCAACCCATCAGGGACTGTGGTCTCACCAGCTCCCCTGTGCCCATCCAGGCTGATGAACTCAATGGTGCCCTCGTGAGGAGTCCTGCTGCCTTGACACTGAGCCACGTGCTTTCCTCCCGGGCAGTATCGGAATGCAAAGCAGTAACCCGCCAGGGTGACCTAGAAGAGAGAGAAAGAGACTGTGAAATATCTTCCTGGGCGACCGCGCAAGGGGAAGGAGGAGAGCGCTGCTGCTCTGGGAGAACCAGGGAGCCCCTCACCTCCCAGTGTCCCCTTTCCAGGTTTTGTGATCCTCCCTCCTCCAAGATTCCACCCCTTCTCCCTACACCACCCCTTAAGATGCAAAGACTGAAGGGAGCCCAAAATCCTTTCCCTGGGAGGTGAACACATGGGATACAGTAATCCTTGCAATCCCACACACAGCACCTGCTATGGGGCTGCACTGACACAGGGTGCAGCCAGGAATCAACCCTCCCCTCCATAAGAGAATGCTCTGGCTAGGGCATTGCCCCACTTCTCCTGCTACTCTTTCTGCTCCTGCAGTTCTCATTTCCTACCTCTGCGAGGTCGTCTGGGTTCACATAGATGTTCTCTGCTGTGACGTCCCCATGCACATACTCGTTTCCATGGATGTATTCCAGAGAGTCTAGCTAGGGGCAGAACAAGAGATATCAGACCCTCACACAGCCCTCTTGGCAGCTGGGAGACTAAGGAGCAGGCTAACTGCACAGCCTCTTCCACTCTGCTCTTCCATGTTGGGAGGCACTTGAGAAATTCAGGGGGGCCCCATTCACTCTGTCTCCCAATTTCCTTGGGGTAGAACATTAACAGACCCACAAGTTCATCACCAACAGCCCCAGCCAGCCCCATGCCCTAGTACCATGTTACACTATTCAGAGATCAGAGACTGGAGCCCTGCTCAGGCTGCTATACCTGATCTTCAAAGGTGCTTAGCAAAAGTTGCTCTTTCCCATTGACTTCAGTGGGATTTGTGGGTGCTCAGTGCTTCAGAAAGTCTGGCCCTCAGGAAGTTACTCTAGTAAGTTTGACCAGTTTCACTTAGCACTTTTGTGCATGTGTTTAGAAAGTAAGTGATGATGTTTCCCTAACATTCCTCTGCAGGCCATGCACTAAGCAGCAGCTGCACATGAATCACCCATGACGCACTGGTCCCAACCCTGGCCTGCACTGGAACTAGCATCCTTGCAAAGGCCAGAGAGAATCCAGCTCTGAACAACTCCCAGAAGCATTGGCCTGCCACATACCACCCTGATGGCGATCTGGAAAACCGGTTTCTCCGTCAGTAGGTTTGTGCCATCGCCCAGGATTGACTGAACAGTTCGCCCTAACTCAGGGAACACCAGAAACCTGTGAGAGAGGAGAGAAGAGCACGTTGCACTTGGTCAGCACCTGTCATGGGAAGGTCTCAAAGCTTATTTGGGTGCTCAGCTACCAGTCTTAACCTGAATTGGTTTCCCTTTCTCTCTAGTTTAACAAAGGCACAGCTTCCCTTGTATTTGACAACAGAACCTGTTTGTGGAGGGGAAAGGGAGAGATGCTGGCAAGTCAGCATCCCCTCTGAAGTACTATTGACAGATTACCACGTTCCCCTCCACACAGAGCCCACAGGCAAAGACAGTCAAGATGCCAGGTGAGGGAGAAGGGACAGCAGGAAGGAGGATTCCTGGGAAGAGGAGGTGGAAGAGAGAGAAGTCACTATGTGCACAGGGAGCGGGAGAGTGTTCCGAGCAACAGGAAAGAAGATCCAAAAGCAAGAGTGGAAGAAGGGGATGAAGGAAGAGGCTGGGAGAGAGAATGGCAGGAAGCAGACAGCAGCGGGGTAGCACTCTGATGCAGGTCAGCACTGCAGGAGGACAAGAGGACTTTATCTGCTACAGTCTGGAGAGATTAACTGGGAGGAGAGACAAGGAGACCCAGGAAGCTGGGGTTACAGTAATCAGATGAGAGACGGCCAATGCATAGACAATGGGTCAGTAGCTGAGGGGAGAAAGAAAAGGGTGGTATTGTGAGGGAGAAGCGAGAGGCTGCAGCAAGAGCCTGGCAGTGGGGAGCGAGGAGATAAAGAGAACAGTGGATTCCTGGGCAGGAGGGAACTCCCCAGCTGTCCCTATCTGGCAGCTCGCAGACCTGCCTTACCTGTAGTTACTCTCATGGAGTCCAAAGCCAATGCAATTTGGAATCCCCAGCAAGGGCACCGAGTGCATCCTCTTCCACTTATCCACTAGGAGGGAGACAACAGAACAGATGGGCACAGATTTCCCATGCTGCTGGCTAAGGAACTCTGCAAACAGTGAGGGCACCCACCCAGCGCCTTTCCTTCCCCCGCAAATACAGACCCTCTGCGCTGGGCAATCGAGAGTTCAAGGCTCATCCTGTCACCTGAGCCGCCCCCATAAAAGCCAGCGTAGCAGGCAACCAGATGTGATACTAAAAGCTCTGTGGGAATCAGTGGCAGGCAGCAAGAGTTACAGGAAGGGTTGGATGAGGGGAGGGAGAGAGAGGTGTGGGGATGCCAGATCCAGGCCAGGGAAAGGGGAGAGTGTGGGATGCTACAGCCCAAAGTACTCTGAGAAGGGGAATGGCATGGAGACCTATGTCCCACATATAAGGGTGGTTGGAATCACAAAGGGGCAGGTTTGACCTGGATCCCTACTCCTTCTGCTGCCCAGGCCCCAGACTTCATGCCCTGGCTTAGCTAGCTGGACAGAGAGCAGTCTGCACAACCAGGGTTAATGGCACAGCCATGGGATGGGCTCGTCAACCCCAGAGGGGTCAGGGTGCAGAGTTAAATAGCTGTCAGTGACAGAGACAACTCTTCAGCAGGGGAACCCCGCTGAGCGCAGCTGGGAATGAGAAGGTGCTTCCCAGACACCCTGAGGTTTCCTGCTCCTGGGACAGTCATTTCTAAACACTCTGGTTAGCACTCAACATTCTTTGAGGCATAGGTCAGCCAATGATCTGAGTCACCTGAGTCTAGACTTTGGAGTGTCTCCTAACAGATGCACAGGGAGGACCTGCAGGTTGGGAACCCAACCATCCAGGAATGGCACTTACCTGTGATTTTCTTTGCTGCTCGCTGCAGGAAGATCTGCTCATTGTAGATCCTGCCATCTTTGGCGTCCTGAGGGTTGGGAGGAGAGAGAGATGAAGCTGCACTGTTTTACATTCAGTAATGTGCTGCATCAGTATCACCACCATGTCCACTTACTAGGGAGCATGCGAGCGTAAGAATCCTGCCCTAGCCCTTCTCACCTATGGATCTCACATTGCTGCACTGAGGGGTCTAAGGAGAGGGGGAGTCACCCAGCAGGTCAGTGGCAGAGCTAAGAACAAAACATGGTCTCCTGCCCCATCTACTGAACCACACCACCTCCCACTATCAATACAGCACAGCTAACCCAAGCACGGGAAGGTCTCAGGACAGACAGCTCAAGTGCTACTGCTCAGTACTCTGTGCAGGTACCTAAGTGCCCCAGAGAATGAAGACAGCCCTCTAAACTGGTCAGAACTGTGTGATCCTGCAGCTCTTTCTGGGGTAGGAGCCTTCCAACGGAGGAGCTTACTGAAGTTTGGTTTTATGAGTTACCTCAGGCCATTCAGGGCTGGTGGAATGAGCCAGGTGACAGCCTTGAAGGTGAAACTATTTGTCCACAGCAGGTGCATGGCCATATCAGATAACATGGGAATTCTAATAACGGGCTGCACTGAACCCCTAAAGGCCACTCCCTCTGTAGTTCAGCTTGCCAAGAAGTACCAGAAATCTGGCAACAAAGCTTGTTCTTATGCCACTTCCTGCCCCTGAGAAGCTGCATCCAAATGTCTGGGTGCTGTACTGAGCTCCAAACCCTCTGGGGTTCCCAGAACGCCTTCTTACACACTAGCATGTGTCTGTCCACACACATTTGGTATTGCTCTTTTGTAACTGCAGTTCCCTAATGGCTTGAACGTATTATCCAGAAGCTGCAGAATGCCACATGCTAGCTTAGGAGAGACATCACGGAGTGGGAGAGATGACAATTTCAGATCCACTGGCCCAGTTTGATATCATTAGCCCCACCCAATGGGGCCAGTAGTGCTGTAAATTGGCAGCTGGCAGGTGGTGCAGATTAACAAACTGCAGAATTCTTTCAGTACTTCCTGACCTAGAGTATTTTGGCTGGTGGAACATGTACAGAACCTATCCGCTTTCTAAACCCTCAACACCCACCACTGAGACCTTGCGTTCATGAAAAAAAACAGTGTCCTACCATATCCCATAATCCTTTGCCACTGCAAAGGGAGGGATTTGGGCCATAGAAACAATGCAGTGTCAGGGCAGATGGGGTGGGTGGTGCTGGCCTGGGATGGGACTGCTCTACAGTACTGTCAACGCACACACAGATTAAGATTTCCTGGCAATCTTTGTGGTGTTAAACATTTCTGGTTAATCCTTTGTTGGAAAAGGCTCCCCAGTAATGTTTTCCTCTGCACCTTTTAACTGGTTCTTCCCTGGCACAGTTCCAGAGACACTATTCCAATGACTATAAAAGTGGGCACATTCTTCCTAAAATCATCCCTGGGTTTTGCCAGTGACAATTTCTAAATCTCATTAAGCAGAAGAGCCAAGGCAGACACAGGACAGTGACCTGGATACCAGTCTGGCTCATGCATTGTCAAAAACAGTCAGCGAAATTTCAATTGCAGATTATTTATGATTGGGAATGATGCCAGTTCTGGAAAGCCTGGCTGGACTGGCAAATGCCAGGGGAGCTGACACAGGGTAACAAATATAAATCAATCAGCATTTGACTTTATAAACTCATTCTGGCATCAAAGAGAGGTGACAGCTCAGAAGAGCGCAATGTTAGATCTACAGTCACTTTCCAAACTAAAGAGTGTTCAGTAGTTCTGGGGACAAAAAACAACACAAAACACACACACACCAGGGTTTTAAATAACACTTTCTAGAATTTTGTTGTTGTTAACCTTTAAAAAACAGGCTTAAAGAAGATCCTATGACATACTAAATTTATAAACAAAGGGGACAAAGTCTACCCTCATTTACAACCAGGAAATCAACAGGACTGCAGAGGTGTAACAGAGGGTAGAATTTAGCTTTGTAATCTAAAGTGCAGCCCCTTTGGGGTGGCTTCTTTAAATCCTTAGATCTGTTTTCCTTATAGCTTTGCTCACTACTGTTTATTAAGGGCCTCCTGATCCAGCTTCCATTGAAGTCTAAGCAAGATGCCCATGGGAGTTGTACTGGGTCTTTAACCCATGCGGTTTATTTCCACATTTCTCTGACTAACTTCACCTGCAACAACAAAGACGATGATGCTAATTAACACTGTGAACTCTTATGGAGAATAAGACTAGAAGGAACCATTACAATCATCTGAGCTTCTGCATTCTACCACTCCTTTTGCCATGATACCAGCAGTGCTGGTAGGTCAGACCAAAGGGCCCCATACACAGAACAGACCAGAACTCACAAGTTTGAGAAAGTATCTTTGCTTTTGAGGGCAGGCTCCAGACGCTGATTGTGCTGTGGAAGGATGGAACAAATGAGGTTACAGGTGCATGGGATAGAAGTACTTGCAATGCTAGTTGCTCAGAAACTAGCGCAAGAGTGGCTTGATTCTCAGTTATCCTCTGCCTCCCTCACCTTGAGACTGTGAAAATACCATCTGTAGAGGCCTTTTTGCAAGTGGCTGCATGACAATTCCCACCTTGCTTCAGAGTTATAGGACCTTTGTCTCAACTCTCTCCAGACATTGCTAAAGCAACAGGCACTGGAGCATCTAGGCATGGGTGTAGTATCAAGGGACTCTACTCTTTAAACGTGGTATGTAAATAAAATGATTCATCAGTACCAGGAGAGAGATGTGCCATGGGCCTCTGACAAAACACAAATATAGACAACTGTGTAAGATCCCAAGCCAATGAGAGAGCTGCCGAGGGTGCATGTTATCCTCTCTTATGGACAGGAGATGGATCAATGGCTTTCAACCCTGCAGTGCTGTCCCTTTCCACATACGCAGAGTATGGAACAGTTATGGCCTCCTCCAAGGCTCAGAACTTGTTGTTTCCACTTGTGTGTGACATGGGGTGGAAGAGGGATGCTCTAAAATGGAGAGAAGATTTAATAGTCTAACCCACAGACATATGTTGGGTAGAACTTTGGATACATTTCCAGCATCCTTTGCAGAAGGCATCTCTTTGGAAGACCTGCTGCAGACAGAGCAGAAAGAGTCAGAGGAGGCAGGATCAGGATGAAGAAGGGCAGTTAAATCCCTTATTTACCTAAGATGCAAATTCACCTGTGATTAGCTCTGTCTGCAAACTGGGAAGTGTCAGCAAGAGGCTTCAATTATCTCTTTCAAAAAGCAGTTCCCTTCTCTCCACATCCCCCGAGGGAACCTCCCCAGTAGGCTGAGCTTTCAGCATACCACAAGAAGAGAGGAAGGGAGGGATACTCTTCCTCTACTCCCCACACCCCATCATCATCATCCTCCCTCAGACTGCATCCCAGAATGAGATTGCACAGCACCTTCGTACATCAGCCCACACACGCTCTGGTTCAGAAGCTTCCCCAGTTTCCACTGCTTGCTATTCTGGTCGGTCAGAATCTTGCCTTCTGGGAGAGGTGTCACGGAGGTGGATTTGAGCCGCCGGGGAGATCGGGGACTGAACTTTGCTTTGGAGAAGAGACAAAAGCAGAGCTCTAATCAGATAACAGGACACTATAGAAAGAGTGAGTCCGGCTGCTCTCCAGCACACCGCAGCTCAGATTCCAACCAGAGACATTGTGATAATACCACCCCAGCCTGATACAGCTCCCCATCTCTCAATCCTAGACACTTCACCCTGCTCTGTTAGTGAGGCCATGGGTTTCACATATTCTCCTTCCAGCAGTGGACAATCAAACATCTCTTGTAACCCATCCATACCCTGTACCTCAGCCAGGAGGTAGGGAAGGGAAGGGACAGGATGGCAGGATGACACAAGGGCTGAACAAGCCACTTCTGTAGTGCACCAGCCATACCCTAAGTGTCATGAAGTATCTATCTGCCCCACTCCTACATGAGCACAGCAGTGCTGAGGAACATCCCTGCTCTCACCCTTGGATGTCACCTTGGTACTTGGGGAAGCAGCCTGTGGGCTCCAAACCTCCTCTTCAGTCGAAGTGGAAGCTGGTATTTTCTCAGAAGATATCCACTCCACTGTCTTTCTTGTTTCTGGAACTGGCTCATTCTGCCTCAGGGCTGAACGATTAAAGAAACAAACCCGCACAATGGCGTCCACTTTATTCCAATGACTGTCAATCATAACACTCTGCACTTACAACACCTTCCATTCACAGGGCTCAAAGCCCTTTATGGTGAAACACCTCACACCCACACCCCTCCCACACCACAGACCAGGTCGGTGCTGTTAGCCCCATTTTACAGATGGAGAAACTGAGGCACAGAGGAAGTCACATACAGAGCCTGTGGCAGAGCTGGTTCAGAACCCAGGAGTCCTGGGACTCTACTCCTCAGGTCAGACTGCATTCACTCCCCTCTACAGCACTGCCATCAAAGGCAACAATTTTGCCTAAAGCAGGCAATAAGAGGTTCTATTCAGATGGACGTGTACTTGATATGTCAATGCTCCACCACTGCTTGTAATCAGGGGGCTTTGGCTAATCTGGAATCTCTATCCAATGAGGCTGCTGGTTAACCCAATCTTACCTACCTTTCAGAGAGGACAAAGACACATCTGGAGTGAGTTGCATTGGTTCCTCATCATCTTCTTTAGGCAGCTTATTCCCACAGACAGGGCAGAAATGAAATGCTGTCTCTACCTTCTGGCCACATTGGGGGCAAAAGTTGATCATTCTGAAAAACAAACCAAGGCAAAGTAGGGTAGAGAGGGAAAGGTGTCAGAGCTGAAGTGAGAAGTCAACTTTTCGAAGTTTTTTCTGGTGTTTTGGTGGCTGCGTCTCTGGAGAAAGGGGTTTACTAAGAGGAGACGTCCATTCACCCACCATCAGAGGCTCTCAGCATGCATATTATTGTAAGAGCAAACGTGTAATTAACTAAGCTGCAAAGATCAGGAAAATAAGGCACACTGAGATGAAATTATTTAAAGACCACACAGTGAATCAGTGGGACAGGGAGGTATAGCTCAGTGGTTTGAGCATTGGCCTGCTAAACCCAGTGTTGTGAGTTCAATCCTTGAGGGGGCCATTGACAAATCTGGGGCAAAAATCTGTCTGGGGATTAGCCCTGCTTTAAGCAGAGGGTTGGGCTAGATGACCACCTGAGGTCTCTTCCAACTCTGATAGTCTATGAACCCAGGAGTTCTCATTCCAGCCCCTAGATAATGCTGCAAGTGGAGTCTCCAAACTAGCAGTGGGAAAGCATCTGCCTTTATCAACCTCAACAGTAAGACAGTTTCTGCACCATCTGGGGCAGGAGTCCCAATACAGCTGTGTTTGCGAGGACCTAGTATGCACTCTGCCTTTCTGCCCCTCTCCTGTCCATCTGGGCAATGCATAAATGGTCACTAAAGCTCCCAAAGGTAGCAGATCATTTGCTAACTGAATATTTCTTTTCCTACTGCAGGGACATTCTTTGGTGTGTGTGAATGCTGGGGAACAGGAGGGCACTGGGAACGGGCAGGGCTCCCAGTATGGTATTTATGGAGAAGTCACAGCTAGACCCTGGGTCCCATGATGAATTGCCAGGATTACAGCAGCACTTGCACGGAGCAGGGAGTAGCAGAGGATGGTGAAGAGGTTAGGTCCATGCCAACACCCTCAAGTGACAACAGGGCTGCAAAACCAAGTCTTACACTGGGCCTTTCATCTGCCAGGGCTGGGTCTACAGATAAACCCAAAGCAGTGCCATAAACACTGCAGTCCCATTACCTAGGCAGCCCCCCCGGGTTCCTGCCCAGTCCCACAGCCCCCATCACCTGGAGGCACTCCTGCCCTGGAGACCCTGTCCAGCACCAGATTACCCTGTAGCCCCCACCCAACATGGGTCTAGCTCTGCATCTCCTGTCACCCAGAGCCACCTGCTACCCGGTCTCTGTCACTGAACTGCTCTCTGGTGCCGCTGCCCAGCACTTCCACCACCCTGGGCTCCTACCTAGCTCTGTAGCCCCAAGACCCTGACATACCAGAACCCTGGATAGCTCCCATCACCCCGGGGTGCCGCCTGTCCCACACCCCCATCAGACACCTACCCATCCCACCCCATTCCCAAGCACCTGTCCAGACCCCCCATTCCTCTTGGTGCCCTCATCCCACCCAGCCCCAAACAGCTGCCTGGCCCCTCGTTCCCCCATCCCACCCCAGCCCCAAACAGCTGCCTGGCCCCCATTCCCCTTTGTGCCCTCATCCCACCCCAGCCCCAAACAGCTGCCAAGACCCCCCATCCCCCTTTGTGCACTCATCCCACCCCAGCCCCAAACAGCTGCCTGGCCCCCATTCCCCTTTGTGCCCTCATCCCACCCCAGCCCCAAACAGCTGCCAAGACCCCCCATTCCCCTTTGTGCCCTCATCCCACCCCAGCCCCAAACAGCTGCCAAGACCCCCCATTCCCCTTTGTGCCCTCATCCCACCCCAGCCCCAAACAGCTGCCTGGCCCCCCATTCCCCAGGCTTCCCCGTCCCGCCCCAGGCATCTGCCCGGCCCCGCGGCCTAGGAGCGGGTCTGGGGCCCTACCCGTGCGCTGCCCGCTTCTGGGCCGCGCAGCTCGTCTGTCCCCTGGGCCGGGGCCGCCGCGGCCTGGACACACCGCGCGGGGCCGCTGCAGCCGGGCTGGGGCGGGCCGCGGGGATCGCTCGGCGCCCGGCACCCGCCCGCTCTGCCAGCAACGGCAACCTCCTGCCGCCTCGGCCGCGTCTCCCCATGGCCGCCGCTGCACCGCCCCGCCCCGCCCCGCCCCTCCTCCCCCGGGACCGCCCGCTCCCACCCGCCGCCTCTGCTTGCACCTCTGACCCCAGCGGCGTCCCGGGCTCAGCTCCAGCGCGGGCGGCCTGGCTGCGGGGGCGGGGGGGTCTCACGCCTTTGCCCTGCAAGCTGGAGCTTCTGCGCCTCCTGTTCGTGGGGAAGGGGGGACGTGACCCGCGTGTACCTCAAGGGTCAGGCACCGGAGGGCAAGTGACAAGACCCCAACTGCCCTGATTTGTAAGCAAGTCTCGTGAGTTTGGAGACTTGCTTCCCGGTTTGTAGGGCTTGGAGCTGGCAGTGCTGCAGCTTGTTTCACACATAGGAAACCCACGGAGGAGAGTCACTTCTCTATTCTTCCTCTCCTACGTCATTTCAGGAAGTGTCTTTACCTAGCTCTGATGTTCTGTCTGCAGAATGGTTGGACAGTTAGAAGAGGCCGAGTAAATAATTACTGACAAAAACTAGAAATATCTACACTACTTCAACGTTAGATTCCAAGTGGATGTTTGGCAGGTAGGAATATTCTGTCTGGAAGTAATCACATTACGTACTTTGGGCCAGTTTCTGTTTCACACTGGCACCTCATTGATTTGACCTTTGGTTTATGCTCTTGCTAGATTTATCCACATTTTTTTCCAAATGTGATGCACTGGGTAGCCATCAGAAAAAAATCAGTATGTGTAGGTACTTGCAGATCTCACACCTGTAGAAAAATAAATAGAGTTCTTCATGTAGATGTACACATGCAGTTAAAATGCACAGGTAAAGCAGAGACACGGGTAAAGTCAGTGACACTGCTATGGGTACCCTCATGGCCCTACAGTATGCCAACATTTTTATGGCTGATTTAGAACAACGCTTCCTTAGCTCTTGTCCCCTATTCTACTTGCGCTACATCGGTGACATCATCATCTGGACCCATGGAAAAGAAGCCCTTGAGGAATTCCACCAGGATTTCAACAACTTCCATCCCACCATCAATTTGAGAGAGTGCAGAAAGAAGAAGCAAAAATTATTGGAGGGCTGAAGAAATTGCCCTGCAGTGAGATTCTTAAAGAGCCTAATCTGTTTAGTTTATCAAAAAGAAGATGAGATGAGAAGTGACTTGATTGTGGCATGTAAATATCTCCACAGCAAGAAAATAGTAGGTAGAAAGGCACAACAAGATCCAGTGGCTAGAAGCGAAAGCCAGCCCAATTTAAAATTAGATATAAGGCACTTGTGTCTAGTAGTGAGGGGGATTAACCATTGGAACAAACAACCAGGGAAGTGGTGGATTGTCTATCCTTTGAGGTCCTCAAATCAAGCCTGGCTGCCTTCCTGAAAGTTCTACTGTAGTGAAACACAGGTTATTGGGTTCCATACAGGGGTAACTGCCTGGTATTTAACAGCCTATGATACACAGGAGATCAGATTTAGATGATCTAATGGTCCAATCTGGCCTTACACTCTATTAATCTATGAATTGCCACAGTTCAGTTTGTCTCTGCAAGGTTTAATGTTAGTATTGTAGCATTATACATGTTGTCTGGAAGCATTCTAGAGTTTATTTATAAATTTATTTATACATTCAGTAATTTTGATGCTAGGTCCTCTTAGATTGGCTTGTAAAAGTCCTTTAGGAACTCATTGAGCCAAGAGTTTTATTATTGTCCAGGTTTTACATTGCACGTTGTTCAAGTTCTTTTTTGTGCCCTTTTAGATTCCAAAAAACAATAATAATAGCTTGTGTTGTAGTACTGCCTAGAGACCCCAGTAAGAGACAGGCCGCCATTATTCAGGGTGGTGGGTGCATGTGTAATGAAGACAAGCTCTGCCCCAGGTATCTTACAATCTTAGTATATAACAAGAGACAACAGATCAAGAGATAAATGCTGTTTAAGACAACTATGCTATTCGTCAGCACTGCTATTCTGCAAATACATGGGGCCTTATTCTTCTCTGATTTACACCAATGTAACTCCTCTGAAACGGAGAGCAGATTCATGCCCACTGTCTTCATAGAGCCACTGACCTCCATATAACTTAGAACCCATTTGAGTCCATAAAATATCTAATCCATGGTACATAGAAAAATTGCAGGTGAACAAGCAACATCATAGGATAATCTGTTAGTGACAAAGATTTACTCTCTAGCACTGCCTGCTGGTTAGCTTTGTCTCAGTGCTAATTTGGTGACCTTCTTTTCTCTTGCCTGTTTACTGAAAATAAATCTTGTGTTTTAGACTTGGAGCATTGATCTGTGTCTAAGCAAAGATTAATTGCCAGCTTAGACAAATTCATTCTCCATTTTAGATATATGCACAGTAGGTGAGGGTCACACTTTGTGCACTAAGGGAAGACACCTGTTTATGTAATGGTTCTTTGAGTTGCTGATTCACACGATCTCCCTCTGCATAAGTTACTGGCTTGCTTCACCCTGACTCTCCACCATCGTGCATCTTGTGTTGTCACTTACACCTGTGTAAAGTGCTACCAAATCAGAAGTCTCCACTTACACCAGTGGGACCATCTTACTTCCACTTTGGCTCATACAATCCCTCCCCTCCCCTCCTCCTGCCTGCACTGCTCTCTGCACAGAAGCTCATTAATTTCTTCCCAGAACACTTAATACATTTAGATGAGCTTCCCCTACCACTCAGCTTGCCTTCCCTTTCCCTTCCTTCAACTCTCTCCTCCTTCTCATAGACAGAAGTTTCTCATCTGCTTTCCTGCACTAGACCCTCCACTTATCTCAATGACCTCATCTCATCTCTTGATCTCCCATACCCACTCATTCTTTCTACTTTTCTCCTTAACCTCTCACTCTCCTCTGGCTCTCTCTTCTTGCAGTACAAGCATGCTTACTTAAGTCTTGCCCATCTTAAAAGTAACCAAACAAAATCCTGGACTCCACTTAGGTTTGCCAACCTTCCAGGGCAGTCTTGGAGTCTCCAGGAATTAAAGATTAATCTTTAATGAAAGATTATGTCATGTGATGAAACCTCCAGGAATACAGCCAACCAAAATTGGCAACCCTAACTCCACTTGCCTCTCTAACTACCGCTGCTTCTTCCTTTCATCTCTAAGCTTATTGAATGCACTCTTTATAACCACTGTCTGAAGTCCTTTTCCTCCAGTTCTGTTCTTAATCTTCTCCAATCTGGCTCTGCCCCCAGTGCTCCACTGACACCTCTTCGTAGTGGAAGCTCAGAACCAGCATTCCATCCTCATCCTCCTTGACCTGCCAGCTGCCTTCAACACAGATGGCCATGCTTTCCTTCTTGAAATTTTGTCCTCCTGTGTCTTCCACGGCTCTGTCCCCTCCTTGTTCCTTCAGCATGTTCTTTGGAGGCTCTGTCTCATCCCCTCTCCAGCTTTCTATGTGGGTTCCACAGGGCTTTGTTGGTCCCTTTTCCTTCTCCTTCTCCCTCTGCACCTTATCTCTGGTTAATCTCATCTGCTACTTGTTAAATTTGCAGACAAACACCTTTGTGCTTTTTCCCAGATTGCGCCTCACACTTGGGAAAAACTCCCCTAAACATCTGCAAAACTAACTCATTATCCTCCATCAAAACCCTCCTTAGAACTCTCCTTTGCCCCGAAACCTGCACAAAACTTGACGACAGGCTGCTGTTGTGCAGAGACCACAGCTGATCATAGACCAACCCAAGTCACAAGGAACAATGGGCCAGTCTGTATCCAACTGCTGTCTCTTGTCTTATGCCTTAGATTGAAAGCTCCTTGGAGCAGGGACCAGCTTTTTATTTTGTGTTTGTACAGCACTTAGCATAATGGGGGCCTGGTCCATGATTAGGACTCGGAGGTGCTATGATAATACAAATAAATATATTAACATTAATTAATTACAATTAATAATTTGACAGGTAGAAATGAGTCCACAAGATGCAGGGCAGTGAAGAATTGGCCACATGGTTTTAATCAATCCCTTTAACCAAACTCCACCCTGATTTGAACAGTGGCATATTTGAGTTCCTCAACATACAGAGGTAGTCAATAGGTGGACCACTGGCCAAATCTGGACTACCAGATGCTTTTGAACGGACCCTGACATCTTTTTATTTACTTACCATCATTATTATTTTCTCTGCAGTCTGGATCTTGACTATACTGTAACCAAGAAATTTGGACCTTGACAAAAAATAAATGACTATTCCTGCTCTACTGAGTCAGTGGCCCAGTTAATCCCTAATGAGTCTAAACTGAGCTTCTCAATTTGTCCTCTTTGCCTCTTGATACCAACAGTGTTAGATTTCCTACCTAGTCCTGGCACTTAGCTTTGACTGGTATTTTCTCCAGGAGCTGGGGGGTCTCTTTTCAGAACCACATGGCTGGGCTGCACTGTCAGTTTTCTAAAATGACTCTTGGATTAGTTTTGTGCAATAACAGACACTGCTGTGAAGTGGCTCTTTCCTGCCTGATCTTTACCCTTGTGCCATTCAGCACTACCACAGATAGATTCTCATCACTCACTCTCCGGCTACAATGGGCCTTGTGGGACCATCCAACAGCCTTAAACAGCAGCCGGCAGAGCAAACTGGCCACACCTCACTCCTTCCTTGACACATGACCTCCAGTGCCGGGATGTGCCCAGAGAGGTGGCATGTTGGCAGGTAGCACTGGCCCACCTGTTAGTCCCAAAGGCTCTTACACCAGGGCTATTTCCCTGGGAGAAAATCTGGCTGGTTTCTGGCAATGTAAAGGGTCCGCAACACAGCCTGGGATCTGGGCTTGTTTCTGTGATCGGTATTACCCCTCCCTCCATTACCGGAATGTCTGAAACAGACGCTTTGCTCTGCTTGGTGAGTCACGGGGATGTTCTTAATGTGAATATTTAAAACTGCACACTAGCAGCCAGTTGGGCTGCAGCGTAGGGATCTAGTGGGTGAAGCTGCTTTATAATGCCTATGTGCTTTCCTTGTAAAATAATCACACGATCGCTCAGTCTCTGCCAATCAGATCTCAGCTTTCATCCATGCCAGTTGATAAAAACTGTCACTGATCAGGACAGGAAACAGTTGCCTAGCAACATCTCAGGACTGGCTTTTCCAAAGTAACCCGTATGTGGGTATCACACACTCAGACCGCAGGAGTGATTCCTGGAATGACCTGATCCTAGGCAGAGCACTCCATGCACCATGAGCCTGTGCAGCAAAACCACCACAGGTGATTCTTGTGGGCTGAAGTAGGGGAATCAGCAAGGTCATGGACCTGTTCAGGGGACGATCACAGTCGCTGTTGGCCAAAGCATCACTTGGTCTTTACACAATACCGTAAGAAGGGGAAGAGTCACCAGGGCATGGGGTTCCCAGCACGCGTGGCAGAGGGGATGGGATCACAAAGGGTAAGAAGAGTAAAGAACATTCAGCCAGAGATTCAAGGACAAGGTCCAATGAGCACCAGGTTTCAGGTTAAAGAAGCTGTTAGACTTGGCATTGAAGGGGACAAATGCAGAAGGTCCTGACTAAATAATAACAAACATCTGTTTACCTAAGCACATATACTGTACTCATGACTGTGGTACCTGAGCGAGATTTTAACCTTCAACTTATTGTCCGAACTTTCACTACTAGCCCCATTACAAGTGGGTAAGTGAGGAGGACCAGCAGGAACAGCTCTCAGGTGTACATGCTGGGAAGAGAAGCACAAACCTCATCCGCAGTGGTAGCTGGAAGGAGAAAAATGCAGCACTGATGCCAGGGAGCTATTTGAAAACCTAGATGGAAAATCATTTACCCCTTGAAAGTCAAACCCAAGAATTCTGTGGGTAGAAGCCCAGGATCAACAATCCCCAAATGAAGAGAACCAGGGTCCTGGTGCCCGCCCCCACTTCCTGGGACATGTCCATCAGAAATAGAGGCATTTCCTCACTCCAGAATATGTGTGTGTTAAGCATGTGCCTAACTTGAACATTGACGGCAAAAGTCGTCCTTAAGAACCTCACTAGATCAGGGCCATCATCTTCGTTTCTCTCCAACTTTGGGTTTTCCAGGCCTAGGATTCAGACCCGATTTTGGCTTTGGGAAAAACCTCTATTTCTCTTGGCTATGTCGCAAGGTTGGGTGGGACACCTAGGCCCTGCTGCCCTTCATTGGATGCTGTTGGTCCTGGACTCCTGCCCACAGGGTCTATGTGTGCTGTTTCTCACTTTGCAAAGGAGCAGAGACAGCTGTACAAAGGAAGGAAATGCACCACAGACATGACCGTCAGTGAAATAGATGGTATCTGTCAGAGCCTCCCCCCACCCCAGCTCTCAAACAGAAATCCAGACTCACAGGTGTTTACAGGAGATGGAAACACATTGATCAATGGGATGCATCACCTGTAACCAGGTCCACCAGATACTGACTGGCTCACAAAGCTTGTCTGCACTCCAAAAAGTGCAGCTGACCCGGTCCTGATTCTGGTTTGGCCTTGCCTCACTTGCAGCAAAGCCAGTGGCACCCATTGCTGACCCCAGGCTGCTTTAGCACATGTGGGAGAGGCCAGTGCTTTCAGAGCAGGAAAACCTGGATTCTCTCCCAGCTGTCACTGTGAAGTTCTTGGTGTCTGTGAGTGCAGCATAGAGACAACCATAGCATCTCATTTTGCCAATTGCCTGTAGTATGTTGAAGGGTGATGCTTGGTTTCTGTGAGGTGCCTGCTATTGGACTAACCAGGATGAATTGCCCTGTTTCATAGCAATTTCTCTATTTTTGCCCTTCGGACACTGGTGCCAAAAACTAACCATGCACATTACTACTATTACACAAGTTTCACATCTCCTCTTTTAACAAGGAAAAAGGCAATGGAGATCATGCGAGAGTGTTCAGCTCCCCCAGGTAAAGTCCTCAACCTGCCTGCCACAACCCTGAGATTCATAAATGTCCCCCTCTGCATAGCTCTTCCCATTGTCATGGTGAGCAATAAACAGCCCCCTTGTTGGCCAGCTCAACAGTGAGGTCAAGGCCTGACTGGGCCATGGAAACTGAATCATAGAATATTGGGGTTGGAAGAAACCTCAGGAGGTCATCTAGTCCAACCCCCTGCTCAAAGCAGGACCAGCACCAACTAAATCATCCCAGCCAGGACTTTGTCAAGCCGGGCCTTAAAAACCTCTAAGAATGGAGATTCCATCGTCTCCCTAGGTAACCCATTCCAGTGCTTCACCACCCTCCTAGTGAAATAGTATTTCCTAATATCCAACCTAGACCTCCCGCACTGCAACTTGAGACCATTGCTCCTTGTTCTGTCATCTGCCACCACTGAGAACAGCCGAGCTCCATCCTCATTGGAACCCCACTTCAGGTAGTTGAAGGCTGCTGTCAAATCCCCTCTCACTCTTCTCTTCTGCAGAGTAAACAAGCCCAGTTCCCTCAGCCTCTCCTCGTAAGTCATGTGCCCCAGCCCCCTGCTCATTTTCATTGCCCTTTGTTGGACTCTCTCCAATTTGTCCATATCCTTTCTGTAGTGGGGGGCCCAAAACTGGACGCAATACTCCGGATGTGGCCTTACCAGTGCTGAATAGAAGGGAATAATCACTTCCCTCGATCTGCTGGCAATGCTCCTACTAATGCAGCCCAATATGCCGTTCGCCTTCTTGGCAACAAGGGCACACTGCGGACTCATATTCAGTTTCTCATTCACTGTAATCCCCAGGTCCTTTTCTGCAGAACTGCTGCTTAGCCAGTCGGTCCCCAGTTTGTAGCAGTCCATGGTATTATTCTGTCTTAAGTGCAGGACTCTGAAGTGACCCCTCCCCTCTTGGAGGGGATCTTTCCAGTCAGAATTGAAGTCCGTTGGTGAGGCAGCATTGAGGAAACTTGCACAGTGCAGCTGTCCTTGTTCTGTGGCTGAACAGAGGGTTTCCTCTGCAGGGTGTCAACCCAGCAGCTGTCAGCTTACATCACATTTTTTCAAATTGATAAAATGAAACTAAGAGGCTATTTTTTGTTAATTCTTTCTGTGGTGCTTATCAGGGCCCTGTGTTTGTTCAGGATGCACAGAAGACAGATGTGGCAGGTGAGTAAAACTATTTTCCCTTTTAATCTTTCCTGTTACAGCTCTGTCACAGGGTGACTGGCCCCTTTAAGAGGGAGTGGGGTCCAGTGCACGTGTGACTGGTCATCTGCCGCCCACTAGCACTTAAGAGAAGGCCGTTGGGCTGTAGAAAGAGGAAGACCTAAAGGCGTGAGAGGCAGAATGGGGCAGAGCAGAGCTGTCTGAGAATGGGAGAGGCAGAGGGAGCAGCAGAGAGTTGCCTGAAGGAAAGATCTGAAGGAGGTAGTTACTGTGAGCTGTGGATGCTGAGTTCTGAGGAAGGCTATAGGGAGGACTGGCTAGAGCTGGGGAACCCTGCTGAATTGCAGACAGGCTTCTGCAGTGGCCCCTACGGAATGAGAGGAAGAACTGCTGGTTCTTCCTGATCAGTGTAAGCTTGTCCCAGAAGCCAGGAGTTGTTTCTGGAGGGAGGTTCCCCTGAGCAGAGGTAGGGTGAGAAGATGTGAAGAGAGTTGACTTAGGGCAGCAGGAGAAGACTCAGGTAGATGGGCATGGAGAGGGGGCCCTGGAACAGGGGCTAAAGGAACAATGACTGAGGGGTTCATGACTCCTGGGTGGGTAACTTGGGAATGGCGACCTTGGAATAGGATTGACAAGCTGCTGTGTTGTAATCTTGTTTCACTTTGGGGAGGAACTTGTTTCACCCTGAGGGATCTGAGGACTGTGGTACTGTATATGATTTTAAAGGTTTCAGTTTGTCGCTGAGAGAGAATATTGCTTTGCACGGGCAGGTAAAGTGGAAACTCAAGGAGGTTGTGTCTCTGCTGCTGAGGTTAGCCATGGGAGTGTGTCTGTGATGGGTGTTTTCCGGGGAGAGACCTCTTTAAGAGGTGGTTTGCTTTACCATCTCAGAACAAGTCTTGGGGAACTTGGCTGAGTATTTATTTAAGGCTGGGGCCAGCTCCCATTGAAATAAAGGGGAATTTGTCACTGACCTCAATGAGTGCAGCATTGGACCTCAGTCATTTAGAAGGGATCATGTTTTGAGGCCCAGCCTGTTAGGCACAATCAGAGGCAGTGCAGATGGAAAGATCAGTTACACTGGACTCATCTGTGCCCTCCAGGGATCTCCTCAATGTCATAAGAGAACATAAGATTGGCCATATGGGGTCAGACCAAAGGTCCATCTAACCCAGTATCCTGTCTCCTGTTGTGACAGTGGCCAAAGCCAGATGTCCCAGAGGTAATGAACAGAACAGGTAATCATCAAGTGATCCATTCCTTGTGGCCCATTCCCAGCTTCTAGCAAACAGTTACGACTCCCTCAGTCTCCTCTACCCTTGCAGAATGACAGCAATCCTACAAGTGTATGAACACTCACTTGTCAGTTTCAGATGCTGGCTAAGATCTGGAAGTGCAGATCTCCAAAAAACTCTTAATGCTGCTAGAATGTTAATTGCAATGAATGAAATAAATCTGTGCCCTTACACAAATCTTTGGTCTTGAAGAGTATTTCTTTCCTTTTAAGGTACTAACTGGCACAGGGGCTGGAACCATCATGGAACTAGCAATGGGCTCAGGAGCCTTTTATCACTGGGTTGCCAATTCAAATCCAGACCAGGCTGGTAGTGACTGGACATCATTACCATCTCATAGCTGGTTTGATGGCCTGTGTGAAATGAGTTGTGTGGGGTCTCAGAGTAAGATGATCGGAATCACTGTGGGTGCAGAGCTCTGTAACCCAATATAAACAAGATTTTTTATTTTTTTTTCTTGCCTGTATCTGCACCACAGTCTCTGGGACAGACTGTCTGATAGTGGATTATTACCCGTGTGATCAGCACCACCCTCCCTGCCTCAGGCTCCACACAGCCCCTCTGGGAGGCTGGGGTTATGCAGTTATGGAGGACAGGCTAGGGGCTGCATTGTGGGGCTGCCCATAATTTCCTTCTCCGATGGGTTCCCCCCCCCCGCCCAAGGGTGCCACCTGATGTAGCGGGTATCACTGAGCCCGCCTGTTCCACCAGTCTGGGCTCCCTTATACTGCCCTGCTGAGCCAGGCCCTCAAGCCTCCTCTATTACACACAGGTAGGGACACACCCAGCTGCAGAGACAGACAGACACTGAGATCAGCTCTGCCTGGGAAGACTCAGCTAGGGAATTGCCCAGCACTCAAGTGCCCACCCCCTCTGGAGTGCAAACCCAAAATTGTATCGTCTTGTGCTGCACAGAGATACAGCGTAAGCTCACTGAAATTTGCTTCCTCCTTCGATGTAGAGGAAGATCTGCACAGCTTTTAGCCCCCCAGTTATGAATTCCACCAACTGGTTTTAGAGAACACAAAAACAAACTCATTAACTACAAAGGATAGATTTTAAGTGATTCTAAAGGATAGCAAACAGATCAAAGCAGATTACTGAGCAAATAAAACAAACATGCAAAGTAAGCTTAATGCACTAAAGAAACTGGCTACAAGTAGTAATTTCTCACCCTAAATGTTGTTTTAGGCATTTTTTTCACAGGCCAGACACCTTTTCCAGCCCTTCATTTGCCAGCGTGGTTCCCTCCCCCACCCCCTGTGGAAAAATACTGGTATTCTATCATGGAATCCAGCACTTGGTGACTTAATCACATGACCCTGAAAATCACATGACCTGTCAAAGCAGCCATGAGCCAAAGGTTGTCTATAGCATCCCAGGAAGCTTCTCAGGAAGGTGGGAGATTAGCATCTTCAAAAGTCCTATTGTTCTCCCTAATGGCTCATCCAGATTGATTGCATTCTGTCTGGTTGGCATTTCCCAGGTGCAAACGCTTTTGTTTTTGGCGAACGCATTGTCAATATTCCTAACTTCAGATGTTACCCAGGGTTCCTTTAACCCAGAGCTCTTGGTAACTTTTACTCTGTGTGAGGTGGTGTCAGGAAATAAATCAGGGGAGACACGGTCGTCCGACCGATAGATGGCTGGCACAAACAGGACAACACAAGAGTGCTTTCACTTAAAGTTATACTTTACTTAAAGAAACCTTGTTAAGTAAGCAGTTCCAATGTGCAAGCAAGAGGCTCCTTTTGATTAACCTGGTGTGGGTTTTTCCAGAGTTTGCAGCCTTGAGACCCCAATAGACATTCCTGGGGCATATCCTGCTCTTTTAAAATGCATGTATCAGCAACTTCAACACAATTCTTATCAGGACAGATGCGGGGTCAAGCTGCCCTTTCTGTGGCACCCCAAAACTCCCCCCACACCTTGGTCAAGCTGAACATAAGAACGGCCGTACCGGGTCAGACCAGAGATCCATCTAGCCCAATATCTGTCTGCCAACAGTGGCCAATGCCAGGTGCCCCAGAGGGAGTGAACCTAACAGGCAATGATCAAGTGATCTCTCTCCTGCCATCCATCTCCATCCTCTGACGAACAGAGGCTAGGGACACCATTCTTTACCCATCCTGGCTAATAGCCATTTATGGACTTAGCCACCATGAATTTATCCAGTTCCCTTTTAAACATTGTTGTAGTCCTAGCCTTCACAGCCTCCTCAGATAAGGAGTTCCACAAGTTGACTGTGCACTGCGTGAAGAAGAACTTCCTTTTATTTGTTTTAAACCTGCTGCCTATTAATTTCATTTGGTGACCCCTAGTTCTTCTATTATGGGAATAAGTAAATAACTTTTCCTTATCCACTTTCTCCACATCACCCATGATTTTATATATCTCTATCATATCCCCCCTTAGTCTCCTCTTTTCCAAGCTGAAGAGTCCTAGCCTCTTTAATCTTTCCTCGTATGGGACCCTCTCCAAACCCCTAATCATTTTAGTTGCCCTTTTCTGAACCTTTTCTAGTGCTAGAATATCTTTTTTGAGGTGAGGAGGCCACATCTGTACACAATATTCGAGATGTGGGCGTACCATGGATTTATAAAAGGGCAATAATATATTCTCAGTCTTATTCTCTGTCCCCTTTTTAATGATTCCTAACATCCTGTTTGCTTTTTTGACCGCCTCTGCACAATGCGTGGATATCTTCAGAGAACTATCCATGATGACTCCAAGATCTTTTTCCTGACTGGTTGTTTCTAAATTAGCCCCCATCATATTGTATGTATAGTTGGGGTTATTTTTTCCCCATGTGCATTACTTTACATTTATCCACATTAAATTTCATTTGCCATTTTGTTGCCCAATCACTTAGTTTTGTGAGATCTTTTTGAAGTTCTTCACAATCTGCTTTGGTCTTAACTATCTTGAGTAGTTTAGTATCATCTGCAAACTTTGCCACCTCACTGTTTACCCCTTTCTCCAGATCATTTATGAATAAATTGAATAGGATTGGTCCTAGCACTGATCCTTGGGGAACACCACTAGTTATCCCTCTCCATTCTGAGAATTTACCATTAATTCCTACCCTTTGTTCCCTGTCTTTTAACCAGTTCTCAGTCCATGAAAGGACCTTCCCTTTTATCCCATGACAGCTTAATTTACGTAAGAGCCTTTGGTGAGGGACCTTGTCAAAGGCTTTCTGGAAACCTAAGTACACTATGTCCACTGGATCCCCCTTGTCCACATGTTTGTTGACCCCTTCAAAGAACTCTAATAAATTAGTAAGACACGATTTCCCTTTACAGAAACCATGTTGACTATTGCTCAACAGTTTATGTTTTTCTATGTGTCTGACAATTTTATTTTTAACTATTGTTTCGACTAATTTGCCCGGTACCGACGTTAGACTTACCGGTCTGTAATTGCCGGGATCACCTCTAGAGCCCTTTTTAAATATTGGCGTTACATTAGCTAACTTTCAGTCATTGGGTACCGAAGCTGATTTAAAGGACAGGTTACAAACCTTAGTTAATAGTTCCGCAACTTCACATCTGAGTTCTTTCAGAACTCTTGGGTGAATGCCATCTGGTCCCGGTGACTTGTTAATGTTGAGTTTATCAATTAATTCCAAAACCTCCTCTAGTGACACTTCAATCTGTGACAGTTCCTCAGATTTGTCACCTACAAAAGCCAGCTCAGGTTTGGGAATCTCCCTAACATCCTCAGCCGTGAAGACTGAAGCAAAGAATCCATTTAGTTTCTCCGCAATTACTTTATCGTCTTTAAGCGCTCCTTTTGTATCTCGATCATCAAGGGGCCCCACTGGTTGTTTAGCAGGCTTCCTGCTTCTGATGTACTTAAAAAACATTTTGTTATTACCTTTGGAGTTTTTGGCTAGCCGTTCTTCAAACTCCTCTTTGGCTTTTCTTATTACACTCTTGCACTTAAGTTGGCAGTGTTTGTGCTCCTTTCTATTTGCCTCACTAGGATTTGACTTCCACTTTTTAAAGGAAGTCTTTTTCTCTCTCACTGCTTCTTTTACATGGTTGTTAAGCCACGGTGGCTCTTTTTTAGTTCTTTTACTGTGCTTCTTAATTTAGGGTATACATTGAAGTTGGGCCTCTATTATGGTGTCTTTAAAAAGGGCCCATGCAACTTGCAGGGATTTAACTTTGGTCACTGTACCTTTTAACTTTTGTTTAACTAACCCCCTCATTTTTGTATAGTTCCCCCTTTTGAAATTAAATGCCACAATGTTGGGCTGTTGAGGTGTTCTTCCCACCACAGGGATGTTGAATGCTATTGTATTATGGTCACTATTTCCAAGCGGTCCTGCTACAGTTACCTCTTAGACCAGCACCTGTGCTCCACTCAGGATTAAATCTAGAGTTGCCTCTCCCCTTGTGGGTTCCTGTACCAGCTGCTCCATGAAGCAGTCATTTAAAGTATAGAGAAATTTTATCTCTGCATTTCGTCCTGAAGTGAAATGTTCCCAGTCAATATGGGGATAATTGATATCCCCCGTTATTATTGGGTTCTTAATTTTGATAGCCTCTCTAATTTCCCTTAGCATTTCATCATCACTATTACTGTCCTGGTCAGGTGATCGATAATATATTCCTAATGTTATATTTTTATTAGAGCATAACATTCCTATCCATAGAGATTCTATGGAACATGTGGATTCGCTTAAGATTTTTACTTCATTTGAATCTACATTTTCTTTCACATATAGTGCCACTCCTCCCCCTGCATGATCTGTTCTGTCCTTCCAATGTATTTTGTACCCTGGAATGATTGTGTCCCATTGATTGCCCTCAGTCCACCAGGTTTCTGTGATGCCTATTATATCACTATCCTCCTTTATCACAAGGCACTCTAGTTCACCCATCTTATTATTTAGACTTCTAGCATTTGTGTACAAGCACTTTAAAAACTTGTCCCTGTTTATTTGTCTGCCCTTTTCTGATGTGCCAGATTCTTTTTTATGTGACTGTTTATCATCTGATCTGGCCCTTACATTATCCTCTTCTGTCCTCTGCTCCTGACTGTAACCTGGAGATTCTCTATCATCAGACTCTTCCCTAAGAGAAGTCTGTGTCCTATCCACATGCTCCTCTGCAGCAGTCGACTTTCCCCCATCTCCTACTTTAAAAACTGCTCTACAACCTTTTTAATGTTTAGTGCCAGCAGTCTGGTTCCACTTTGGTTTAGGTGGAGCCCATCTCTCCTGTATAGGCTCCCCCCATCCCAGAAGTTTCCCCAGTTCCTAATGAATGTAAACCCCTCCTCTCTACACCATCGTCTCATCCACGCATTGAGACTCTGAAGTTCTGCCTACCTACCTGGCCCTGTGCGTGGAACTGGGAGCATTTCTGAGAATGCCACCATAGAGGTCCTGGATTTCAGTCTCTTCCCTAGCAGCGTAAATTTGGCTTCCAGGACATCTTTCCTACTCTTCCCTATGTCATTGGTACCTACATGTACCACAACCGCCGGCTCTTTCCCAGCACTACACATAAGTCTGTCTAGATGCCTCAAGAGATCCACAACCTTCGCACCAGGCAGGCAAGTCACCATATGGTTCTCCTGGTCATCACAAACCCAGCTATCTATGTTTCTAATGATCGAATCTCCCATTACTAACACCTGCCTTTTCCTAGAAACTGGAGTTCCCTCCCCTGGAGAGGTAACCTCAGTGCGAGAGGCAACCCCAGCACCATCTGGAAGGAGGGTCCCAACTAAGGGAAGGTTTCCCTCTTCTCCCATTGACTGCTCTGCTTCCCTGGGCCTTTCTTCCTCCTCAACAGCGCAGGGGCTGTCTGAGCGGAGGTGGGACAATTCTACAGTGTCCCGGAAAGCCTCGTCAACATAGCTCTCTGCCTTTCTTAGCTCCTCCAGACTGCTGAATGGCCAATTTACAGCTTGCTGACTAGACTGCCTTTAACAATAAGCCATAGTGGTTGCAGGCACTTTACTGGTTTGCCAAAGTCTCTCTGTACATAGAAACAGAAATGATACATGCCTACAAATAGGATATTCATATTCAGCAAATCATAACCTTTGCAATGATGATATCTCACAAGACCCTTCTTGCATAAAACACATATTAATTATACCATATTCATATAATAACATTTCTATGAAGAATATGGATTGTAACATTACACCCTCCCCACCCCCAAGCCTCATGGAAAACCCAGCAGAAGGTTAATATGACCTGAGGCTCCATTACTTCTTATATAGCCCCATGCTGGGGAAATTCTGCTTTAAAGAGGTTCTCAGGGGGAGCCGCATATGGGGAAGCCCTGGGGGCTGGTCAGGGAGAGCTGCTGGGGACCCTGGCATTCTGCAGATGCTCCAGGAACTGCTGAGATCTTAAGGGACCCTGGACTTTGGAGGCTGAACTGCTGGAAACCCTACTTCTCCACCCCAATGGGATGATTCTCCACAAGCGGGGCCATTGCAGGGGTTTCTGCCCCTCACCTCCTGGTATTTCCCCAGGTCTTTCTTATAAGAAGTGCCAGCTTCTAGAAATGGCAGTGGAACTGGAAGTCACAGGTCAGGCCCCTTTAGTCCCTTCCCACAAATACTTTCAGTAAATTTTCCAGGAGATCCCCTGCTGCAAGGTGAGATTCCCTAGTGAAACAGGATTAGAGTCACCAGAGAGATGTTAACCACTGCGGCTCTGGGATCAAGGGGGAGTTCTTATGGAAGACAAATATTGCCTGCTGGGATTGTACCTCTCCGATCACCTGGGGGAAGCAAGATGCTCTATGTGATCATGGCTGACTTCACAGTTATATTTTCTTATATTTGGATGAATTTGTGTTTGTTTCTTAGACAGCGAGGCAGCATGAGGCTGACAAGCTGCAATGGGAGCTTCAAGAGGAGAGCAGGAGGAGAGAGAACCTGCGCAGAATAGATGAATATAAATAAAGCAAATTAATATTTACTGCAATGATCATTATAGTTAAAGGCATTTAAAATCAGTGCCCAGTGCTCAGTCCCACTCAGTCACTGGAGATGCAAAATCCAGGCTGTCTCTACAAGCTCAGAAGAGTAGACAACTAGGATGTAAGCAGAGAATGCCGAAAAGAAATGAGGAATGGAGCACTTCCAAAAACGCCTCCCAACCCCAGTGCAATTATCTCTTGTGATGACACTGCATAGTAATGCCTGCCCTTAACCATTGTATCTGCTCTCCATTTCCGATGATAATGGAGAAGAGAAGATGGACGAACTGGGAGCTGCCCCCTTCATCCAGGAGGTAATGTAAATGTCTTGCTCAGCAAGGCGCTTCTCTCCTTAGGATGAAATCAAATGGGATCACCCAATCCCTTTTCCACACTTGCAGCAAGCATTCACTGGACAGCAGGCTCCACTCCGCTAAGGTAGAGGTCAGAGCTCAGAGCTGTGCAGAGCAAGCCCCTTTGCCTGCAGCCAGGGGTGACTGAACTATATTAGTTTGCCCCTTATATTAGTGATCCCTTTAAATGTTGCACTGTTGTGTAGCTGACTTGTTAGCATGTTTAATTCTGGGCTGGAAACGTCCACCCCAGGAGCTGGGCTCACATGCAGCGTGGGCACTGCAGGGCAGTATTAGGGGTTTCCCAAGTCCTTGGAGTGCCCAAGTCCCAGAAACTTCCCAATATGAGAGAGGAACAAACCTCCTTCTTCGAGTGATTGCTCACATCCATTCCAGTTAGGTGTGCGCGCCGCGCGTGCACGTTCGTCGGAAACTTTTTTACCCTAGCAACTCCAGTGGGCCGGCAGGTCGCCCCCTAGAGTGGCGCCGCCATGGCGCTCTATATATACCCCTGCCGGCCCGCCCGCTCCTCAGTTCCTTCTTACCGCCGTGTCGGTCGTTGGAACTGTGGAGCGCGGCTTAGCTGTCCTCCACGTCCCTAGCTCTCCTAGTTTTCAATCGCTTATCTCTAGTTCTATATAGTGTTAATTAGTGTTGTTAAGTAAATAGTTTAGTCAATAGTTGTTAAATAGTTCTTGGCCGGGGGCTTAGCCCTTCCCGGCACCCGGCGCCAGGCTCATGCCTGTTTCGCCGGGCTTCAAGCAGTGTGCGGCCTGCAAGAAGCCCATGCCCACCAGCGATCCCCACGAAGCGTGCCTGAAGTGCCTCGGGGAATCGCACAGGTCTGACAAGTGCCGCATCTGTAAGGCTTTCAAGCCGAGGACAAAAAAGGAGAGAGATCAGAGACTCCGAACTCTCCTAATGGAGGCGGCACTTGACCCGTCGACTTCGCGGACCGTGGTCTCGGCACCGGCACCGGATCGCTCCGGCACCGAGAAGACTCCTCGGCACCGACCTTCTCCGGCACCGGAATCACAGCCTAGGCCGTCGAAGTCTGCTACTCCGGCCAGGCAGACCCGGCTTGAGCGCCCGGCCTCGACATCGGCCGCGGCACCGCCGGCACCGTCAGCACCGTTGACTCCGGGCCAGGCGGGTCCGTTGAGTCCGGTGCCGCCGAGCTCCCCCATGAGATCTGGGGTTGAGATAGTGGTCCCGTCAACACCGGAGACCTTCGCCTCGGCTCGGGACCTTATTGCCCTGACGGAGCCCACTCGGCTGCCACCCCCGGTACCTCCGGTGCGGGTCGTGTCCAGGGGCAAGCCCATGATGTCGGCGCCGCCCAGAGACAGTCCTTCGCCATCTAGGTCCCGACGTCTTGGGCGCTCCAGATCCCGACGCCGCTCGCAGTCCCGGCACCGCTCCCCTCAGCGGCACCGGTCGCACTCGCGGCAACGGTCGACCTCCGGACGGTCGCGGTCAAGCTCCAGTCGGCGTCACCGGCACCGCGACTCCAGGAGCAGGTCCCATCGCTACTCGCCGCACCGGTCGACCTCCCGGCACCGAGCTGGTGGCAGGTCCCGGTCTCGGTCGACCTCCCGGCGCCGAGCCGGTGGTAGGTCCCGGTCGACCTCCCGGCACCGAGATGGTGGCAGGTCCCGGTCTCGGTCGACCTCCCGGCGCCGAGCCGGTGGCAGGTCCCGCTACCGAAGCGACACCCGGTACCGATCAGGATCCCGGCACCGTGACAGATCCAGGTCCCGGTCCCGATCCCGGCACCGATACGACTCCCGGCACCGGTCCCCGGCACCGAGACGATCCTCCGTGCCGACCCGCGCCGGCCCGTACCATCCGGGGTCGGCCCCGCCGTGGCCCTCGAGACAGCCGTCCGTATCTTCGCAGGCGGACAGTGCGTATGCGCTCGGCACCGACCGGCAGGCGGCGCTCTTCGGGGATCCGCCGCTGGAAGACCAAGGCCCACCACAGTGGGGATTCTGGACACCCTGGGCATACCATCAGGCCCAGGGCCCCCAGCAGCTCCCTCCCACACCGGCGAATGCGGAGCGTAGGGCCCCTGAAGCCTCCTTGTCTCGCCCCCCTCCCTCCCCGGAGGCGGAGGAAGGGTCCAAACAGCAGGACTCCGCTGTGGCTCCGGAGGTAGAGGCGAGGGCTGAGGAAGACCCTCAGTTGGACACTATCGTGCCTGGGGTCTCCTCATCCTCCTCCCCGGATGAGGCGGTGGCGGGTACCTCCTCCAACAGTCCCCCCCCGCTGGATCTCAGGGCGCACCAGGACCTCCTCAGGCGGGTGGCCCAAAACCTGAGTCTGCAGGCAGAGGAGGTCTCGGAGATAGAGGACCCGATTGTTACCATCCTCTCTTCCGATGCTCCCACCAGGGTCGCCCTGCCCTTTGTACGGACCATTCAGGCCAATGCCAATACTATCTGGCAGTCCCCGGCCTCCATCCCTCCGACAGCGAAAGGAGTCGAGAGAAAGTACATGGCCCCTTCCAAGGGGTATGAATACTTGCACGTTCACCCGACTCCCGGTTCACTGGTGGTGCAGTCGGTGAACGATAGGGAGCGTCACGGCCAGGAGGCTCCGGCCCCCAAATCCAGGGAGGCCAGGCGCATGGACCTCCTTGGCCGTAAGGTATATTCGGCTGGGGCCCTGCAGCTCAGGGTCTCTAATCAGCAGGCCCTGCTGAGCAGGTACGCTTTTAACTCCTGGGTGGCAGTGGACAAATTTAAAGAGCTGCTGCCACAGGATGCTCGCCAGGAGTTTACGGCCATCCTGGACGAGGGCAAAAAGGTCGCGCGCACGGCCTTACAAGCATCCTTGGACGCTGCGGACTCGGCTGCCCGTACCCTCGCGTCGGGAGTTACGATGCGTCGCATCTCCTGGCTGCAGGTTTCCGGCCTTCCGCCAGAGCTCCAGCACACGATACAGGACCTTCCTTTCGAAGGCCAGGGCCTGTTTTCGGAAAAGACAGACCCCAGACTCAAGAGTCTGAAGGACAACCGGGTCATTGCGCGGTCCCTCGGGATGCACACCCCCGTGACGCAGCGTAGACCCTTTAGGCCACAGCAGCAGCCGTACCGTAGGCCGTTTTCCCAGTTCCGCCAGCGGCAGGACCCTTACAGGCGCCGCGGCAGGAACGGCAGGCGCAGGCAGTCTGGGAACCAAGGGGGGCAGAACCAAGGCTCCTCAAAACCCCCGCCTGGTCCTAAGCCTTCATTTTGAAGGTGCGCCCGAGGGCGCTGTAGCAGTTTCCCCTATGGATCCTTTCCCCCCGTTTTCAGACCGCCTTTCGTTTTTTCCTCCCGGCGTGGTCCCAAATAACATCGGACCGCTGGGTCTTAAACCTGGTGCAGACGGGATACCGCCTGCAGTTTGTTTCGTTTCCTCCTTCCCGCCCTCCTTCCTCGTCCCTCTTCAGGGACCCCTCTCACGAGCAATTCCTTCGACAGGAGGTGCAGACGCTCCTCAGCAAAGGAGCCATAGAGGCGGTTCCGGAAAACGAGAAAGGCAAGGGGTTTTATTCCCGCTACTTTCTGATCCCCAAGGCCAAGGGGGGCCTCAGGCCTATCCTCGACCTGCGAGAACTCAACAAATACCTCGTGAAGTTGAAGTTCCGCATGGTATCCCTGGGGACCATTATTCCATCCCTGGATCCGGGAGACTGGTACGCCGCCCTCGACATGCAGGACGCGTATTTTCATATTGCCATTTGGCCGCGCCACAGACGCTTTCTCCGCTTCGTTGTGGGGGCTCTTCATTATCAGTTTGCAGTCCTCCCTTTCGGCCTGTCCACGGCCCCAAGGGTGTTTACAAAATGCATGGCAGTTGTCGTGGCGCATCTTCGACGCAACCGTGTCCACGTGTTCCCTTATCTGGACGACTGGTTGATTCGGGGCACGTCGGAGCAGCAGGTCAGCAGCCATGTCCGCCTGATCACCGCCGTATTTGCAAGTCTGGGCCTCCTGATAAACACAGACAAATCCACTCTGAGGCCCACGCAAAAGGTGGAATTTATCGGGGCGGTCTTGGACGCCACGATGGGCAGGGCCTCGCTGCCTCTGCAACGGTTCCAGACCATGGCGGCGATCGTTCAGCGTTTGCGGTCAGCCCCGTTGACGTCAGTAAGGACATGTCTAACCCTGTTAGGCCACATGGCAGCGTGCACTTTTGTGACCGGCTACGCTCGGCTCCACATGAGGCCTCTCCAGCTGTGGCTTATCAGCCGTTACAGGCCGCAAAGGCAACCTTTTGACATGTTAGTCACAATCCCCCAGAAGGTCTTGGACTCTCTCGGCTGGTGGTTGGACCAGTCCGTGTTATGTGCGGGTCTTCCCTTTCACCCCTCTCAGCCATCGGTATCCCTGACAACGGATGCCTCAGATCTGGGCTGGGGGGCCCACCTGGGGACCCTGCGGACACAGGGCCTGTGGTCCCAGGAGGAGGTGGGGCTCCACATCAACATACGGGAGTTGAGAGCGGTCCGCCTTGCTTGTCAAGCGTTTTGTCATCAGCTTCAGGGTCGTTGTGTCGCCGTGTTTACGGACAACACGACGACGATGTACTATATCAACAAGCAGGGCGGCACCAGGTCCTCCTCCCTGTGCCACGAGGCGATACGTCTCTGGGACTTTTGCGTAGCCCACTCCGTTCACCTCAGGGCTTCCTTCCTCCCTGGAGTACGGAACACTCTGGCAGATCGACTGAGCAGATCCTTCCTGTCGCACGAGTGGTCCCTTCGCCCGGATGTCGCTCTCTCCATTTTCCGGAGGTGGGGTTGTCCCCGGGTGGACCTCTTTGCGTCCAGGGGGAACAGGAAGTGCCCAGCATTCTGCTCCTTTCAGGGCAGGGAACCGGGGTCGATAGGGGACGCCTTCCTCATCCGGTGGTCGACCCACCTGTACTATGCATTTCCCCCGTTCCCTCTGGTCCACAAGGTCCTCCTGAAGGTGCGCAGGGACAGGGCGCTCGTGATCATGGTAGCCCCGGCGTGGCCCAGGCAGCACTGGTACACCCTGCTGCTGGACTTGGCCATAGCCGACCCAGTTCCCCTGCCCCTTCATCCGGACCTGATTACCCAGGACCACGGGACCCTGTGTCACCCAGACCTGCAGTCGCTGCACCTAGCGGCGTGGCTCCTGCGTGGCTGACTGGCCCAGAGCTGCGATGCTCCACGCCTGTGAGAGAGGTGCTCTTGAGCAGCAGGAAACCGTCCACAAGAGCCACGTATTCAGCGAAATGGAAGCGCTTCTCCTGTTGGTGCGTAGAGAGAAATCTCCGCCCTATGGAAGTTTCGGTTTCCGAAATATTAGACTACGTTTTGTCCCTCAAAGGGCAAGGTCTGGCCTTATCGTCGTTGCGAGTCCACCTAGCTGCTATCTCCACCTTTCACCCGGGTGCGGACGGTCGCTCCGTTTTTTCTCACCCGACGGTGTCGAGATTCCTTAAAGGGCTGGAACGTTTATTCCCTAACGTCCGTCCCCCTGCTCCCACCTGGGATCTTAACCTGGTGTTGTCCCGACTCATGGGGCCCCCCTTTGAGCCGTTAGCTACTTGCTCCCTGCTCTACCTCTCTTGGAAAACTGCCTTTCTAGTGGCTGTCACCTCAGCTAGACGGGTGTCGGAGCTCCGAGCTCTTGTGGTAGACCCCCCATATACGGTCTTCCACAAGGACAAGGTGCAGCTGAGACCACACCCTGCTTTTCTGCCCAAGGTGGTCTCAGCCTTCCATGTCAACCAAGAGATTTTCCTTCCGGTTTTTTCCCAAAACCTCACTCCTCAGGCAGGGAGCAGCAGCTCCACTCGCTGGATGTCCGTAGGGCTCTCGCGTTCTACATAGACAGGACTAAGCCCTTCCGAAAATCCCCCCAACTTTTCGTGGCGGTAGCAGATCGTATGAAAGGTCTTCCTATCTCCTCCCAGAGGATATCCTCTTGGGTTACGTCCTGTATCAGGACTTGTTATGACTTGGCCCATGTCCCTGCGGGCCGTGTGACTGCGCATTCTACCAGGGCGCAGGCGTCATCGCTGGCTTTCCTAGCCCGTGTGCCCATCCAGGAAATATGTCGGGCAGCAACCTGGTCATCGGTCCACACTTTTGCTTCCCACTACGCCCTGGTCCAGCAGTCGAGGGAGGATGCGGCCTTCGGAACTGCGGTGCTCCGGGCCGCGACTTCTCACTCCGACCCCACCGCCTAGGTATGGCTTGGGAGTCACCTAACTGGAATGGATGTGAGCAATCACTCGAAGAAGGAAAGACGGTTACTCACCTTTGTAACTGTTGTTCTTCTTCGAGTGATTGCTCATATCCATTCCAGTTAGGTGTACGCGCCGCGCGTGCACATTCGTCGGAAAACTTTTACCCTAGCCACTCAGTGGGCCGGCAGGTCGCCCCCTAGAGTGGCGCCACCATGGCGCTCCATATATACTCCTGCCGGCCCACCCGCTCCTCAGTTCCTTCTTACCGCCCGTGTCGGTCGTTGGAACAGTGGAGCGCGGCTTAGCTGACCTCCACTTCCCTAGCTACTCGTTTTCTCGTATATAATTATGCAGTTATAACACTTTTATATATATATATTTGTATGGTTATACGTTTTTCCTTTGCTAACATGGTTAGTTTAGTTAGCGGGGTTCAGGAAGTAGCCCTTCCATGAGCCCAGTGCCGGAGCCATGCATGGCTCACCAGATTTTCAAAAGGGGCCCGGCTTACCAGAAGCCGCGGCCGAAGAGAGATCTACATGACTCCTGTTTGAAGAATCACACTTGACAGATAAGTGCCCCATTTGCAAGGCCTTTAAGCCGAGAACAAAAAGGTGCGGGACTTTCACTTGCCCCTCCACCTTGGGCGCGGAGCGATGTTCAAGCGGCGGGCAGAAGCGCCTCCTCGGCACCGGACCCCGCCGGTACCACCAGGGCCTTCCGGCACCGACCGTCGCCGGCACCGATGTCGACTCGGCACCGTTCCCTTCTTCCGAGGTCGAGAGAGTCTACGATTTCTGCTGGTGCCTGGCGGCTCCCCGGCACGCGCCGTGGTTGAGCCCCCTGCTCCCGCTACTTCCGTGCCACCTGCATCGCAGCCAGAGAGCTCGCCTCAGTTGCGTTATCCGGCCTGCAGAGGCACCGATGACTTCGGCTCCGTCGATTCCAGTCCCCCAGGACCAGGGAATCCGGTGCCTGGCAGCTCCCCGGCTCGCGCCGTGGTAGAGCTTACTGCTCCTGCTGCTTCTGTGTCAGCTGCACCACAGCTAGACAGCTCGTCTAAGATGGCTCGCCCGGCGCCGACGACGTCGGCACCGTCGATCCCGGTCCCACGAGGGCCGTAGAATCCGGTGCCTGACGGCTCCCCGGCACGCGCCATGGTTGAGCGTATTGCTCCTGCTGCTTCCGTGCCAGCGGCACCGCAGCCAGAGAGCTCGTCTAGTCGGATCGCCATGCGCTGACACCTACTACGGCACCGATGACGTCGTCACCGTCGATCCCGGTCCCATAAGGGCCGTAGAATCCGGTGCCTGGCGGCTCCCCGGCACGCGCCGTGGTTGAGCGTATTGCTCCTGCTGCTTCCGTGCCAGCGGCACCGCAGCCAGAGCTCGTCTAGTCGGATCGCCCGGCGCCGACGCCTGCTACGGCACCGATGACGTCGTCACCGTCGATCCCGGTCCCACAAGGGCCGTGGAATCCGGTGCCTGACGGCTCCCCGGCACGCGCCGTGGTTGAGCGTTTGCTCCGGCTGCTTCCGTGCCAACGGCACCGCAGCCTGAGGGCTCGTCTACGTCGGATCGCCCGGCACCGACACCTGCTGCGGCACCGATGGCGTCGGCACCGTCGATCCCGGTCCCACACGGGCCGTAGAATCCGGTGCCTGACGGCTCCCCGGCACGCGCCGTGGTTGAGCGTTTGCTCCGGCTGCTTCCGTGCCAACGGCACCGCAGCCTGAGGGCTCGTCTACGTCGGATCGCCCGGCACCGACACCTGCTGCGGCACCGATGGCGTCGGCACCGTCGATCCCGGTCCCACACGGGCCGTAGAATCCGGTGCCTGACGGCTCCCCGGCACGCGCCGTGGTTGAGCGTATTGCTCCGGCTGCTTCCGTGCCAACGGCACCGCAGCCAGAGCTCGTCTACGTCGGATCGCCCGGCACCGACACCTGCTGCGGCACCGATGGCGTCGGCACCGTCGATCCCGGTCCCACACGGGCCGTAGAATCCGGTGCCTGACGGCTCCCCGGCACGCGCCGTGGTTGAGCGTATTGCTCCGGCTGCTTCCGTGCCAACGGCACCGCAGCCAGAGCTCGTCTACGTTGGATCGCCCGGCACCGACACCTGCTTCGGCACCGTCGATCCCGGTCCCGCAAGGGCCGTAGAATCCGGTGTCCGACGGCTCCCCGGCACGCGCCGTGGTTGAGCGTATTACTCCCGCTGCTTCAGTGCTGACGGCACCCCAGCCAGACGGCTTATCTAACTCGGTTCTCCCGGCACCGGCACCTACCGAAGCTCTGATGACCTCGGTACCATGGATCCCGGCCCCACGAGGGCCGTCGAATCCGGTGCCTGACAGCTCCCCAGTACGCACTGTGGTTGAGCCTGCTGTTCCCTGCGCGCCGGAGATGTTACCAACGGCGAGGGCTCTCAGTGCCATGACGAAGTCAGTGCTGCCTGACCCGGGCACCGCCGGTACGGGTAATACAGTCTCTTCAAGGGACTGTCCCCTGTCAGTACAGCAGAGCGGCACCGTCTATGATCACGGTCCCGCAGACGCGCCAAGTCCTGTCGGCACACCGGACACCACTGGCAGTCCCGGTACTGTTTTCCTCGGTACGGGTCACACTCACTGCACCGGTCGGTATCCCGTTCGCCGACCCGCTATCGGCACCGTTCCGACATCTGGCACCGGGGCAGGTACCTTGACTCCTGTAGCTCTTCTCCGAGCCTCGAGATCTCGGTCGACCTCCCGACACCGTTCTGGTTGCGGGTCTGGATCTCGTTCCAGGTACCGATACGCCTCCCGATGCCGGTCCCCGGTGCCGAGTTGGGCAAGGTCCGAGTGAGTCAGGGACTCGGCCCGTGCCCTCTTTTAGTACCTCCATGGCCGTCCGGACACGCATCCGTGTCACCCCATATGCGCGGATTTTATGCTCAGGACCACGATCCTGATATCATGGCCAGCGGGCGCCAGCCCCGAAGCGGAAAGAGCCTTGGCGAATGCAAGGTGTATTCTGCAGGGGCCCTGCACCTCTGGGGTGCGAAGCAACAAGCCTTGCTTAGCTGCGATACTTATAGCACCTGGGTGGAGGAGTTTCTCCCTCGAACCTCCCACCTAGAGTTCGCTGCCGTCTTGGAGGACGGGGGAAAGGATTTACCCTTTGTTGGTAAAGGCATCTTCGCGGCAGAGACAGCCCCAGACTGCGAAGCCTGCTGGACAATAGGGTCCTAATGCGTCTCAGCATGTATACGCCTGCGACCAAACGCAGGCCTTTATGGCCCCAGCCGCCATACTCTGTGCCTAGCCAGAGGCAGAACTCTGGAAAACGGCAAGGCCAAGGTGGTCGCAGACAAACGTCAGGCCCCCTAAAAAGCCAAAGTCGAGGTCCCTCGCAATTACCACTGGGACCAAAGACGGACCTTCCAAGGTTCACCGGAGGGCGGTGTACCAGTCGCAGGACGGGATCCTGATCCCGCTTTCTCCTGGCATGGCCCCAGTTACTTTTAGGTCGCTGGGTCCTGCGCACGATGGAGCATAGGTACCACCTTAAAATTGCTCCAGCCCTGTCCCCCTTCAGCGGACAAAAGGGGCTAGCGGTTTTACTCCCGTTATGCCCTAGTCCCCCACTCGACCACAGGTCAGACCTTCCTGGTCCTGCATGGACTCAACCGGTTTGGGATAAGGTTGAAGTTCTGCATGGTATCCCTGGGAACCATTATTCCATCCTTGCCTCCGGGGGGCTACTATGCCGCCCTGGATAGGAAGGACGCGTACTTTTGCAATGCCATCTTCCCTCCGCATGGGAGATGCCTCCGCTTTATAGCCAGTGGTGAATACTCCCAGTTTACGGCCATAGTCGCCGCCTACCGTAGCTATGTCGGATATGCGTTTTTCCGTATTAGGACGATTCGCTTATCCGAGGAGACTCTGACACACAACCCACTCAGCCGTGGGCATCGTCACGGTCTTATTCACAGATCAAGGCCTGATGATTACTATAGAGCAATCCACTCTGGTTCCCACGCAGAGGTTGGGCTTCCTAGGGGCTATCTTGGTCTCCTGCCTAGCCGGAGCCTGCTTATCGCAACTGCGGTTTTAGGCGATGGCATCAATCATCTGAGGTCTGAAGGCTTTCCCAACGACCTCAGCTCGTTCTTGTCTCAGTCTCCTGGGTCCATGGTTGCCCGCAAGTTTGTAACCAAACACGCCAAGCTCCGCCTCCGTCCTCTCCAAGTCTGGCCCACCTCGGCGTACCGCTTGGACAGGGAGCCAATGGTCATGGTAGTCACCGTTCCCTCGAACGCCTTAGGCTCCCTAGAGTGGTGGCTAACCCCCTCCTTGGTGTGGACAGGATGCGGTTTCATCCGCCCCAGCCCTCACTGCCCCTGACGGCGGACGCATCATCTCTCTGCTCGAGTGCTCATGGTCACCTCCGAGCTTAAGGCCTTCGGTCTTCTAGAGAGCTGGCATTCCTCATTAATGCCCCAAAAATCAGAGTAGTCCGCCTGGCGTGCCAGGGGTTCCAGCGGCAGCTGCGAGGCCGTTGTATCTCGGTGTTTACAGCCAACACAATGGCCAGGTGCTTCATAAGCATTCAGGGGGGACATAGTCCTCCCCCCTTTTTTGTCAGGAGGCCATCCATTTCCGGGTCTTTTGCATGGCCCGCTCGATGGAGCTGGCGACGTCCTTTCTCCCAGGCGTTCGGAACGTCTTATCTCTTTGACTCAGCAGGTCTTTCCTGTCTTACGAGTCATCACTCTGCCCCATGTGAGGCGTCCCGCTTTCCGGAAGTGGAAATGGTTTCTCACACAGACCTGTTCGCTCACCGCGAGTGCAGGAAATGCCAGGTGTCCTGCTCCTTCCAAGGTCTCTCCTCGGAATCGATCTTGGACGCATTCCTGATACCGTGGAACGGCCAACTGCATTATGCCTTCCCGCTGTTCCCACTGGTTCGTTACGTCCTGCTCAAATTCCGCAGGGGCGGAGCGTGCGTCATCATGATCACTCCAGAGTGGTCCAGGCAGCACTGACATACCACGTTGCTCGGCCTGTCAGCCCAGACCTCATCACTCAGGGCAATGACAGGCTTCGTCACTCGGACCTGCAGCCTCTTCGCCTCACGGTGGCTCCTGCGTACCTGAGTTGGGGTGACAGGCAGCCTTCCACCTGGTCAACGTACCGAGCCAGGTGGAAGCGTTTCCTTTACAGCTGCAGTACGCTCGATCTTGCTCCTGCTGAGGTCTCGATCCCCTCTTTCTGGCCTGCCTCTGGCCTTTAGCGGCAGGATCTGGCGGTATCATCGCTGAGGATACGCTCAGCAGCCGTCCCTACCTTCCAGCAGGCTAAGATGGACGTTCAGTGTCCCACGCTCTATGGGTTCGAGGTCCCTCAAGGGCTTGGAGCGCTTGCACCCTCGGGTGCGCCGCCCAGCCCCGCCCTGGGGCCTCAACCTAGTCTTGGCCAGACGGGTCTCTGAGATCAGAGCTCTTACGAAGGTTCCACAAAGACAAGGTGCAGTTGTGACCGCACCCGGCTTTCCTCCCTAAGGTGTTTTGGCCTTTCATGTTACCCACAGCTCAACGCAATGGGCATAACCTTTGCACTCCTTGGACATCTGTGGAGTGCTCGCATTATCTTGTGCTGACTGAATCATTTCCTAAGGTGCCCCAGCTCTGCCCCGGTAGCGGGCCAAAGGGAGGGCTTGCTTGTTTTCCTCTCAGAGGATCTCATCTTGGGTGATGGCGGACATCCCCACTTGTTCTGATTTGGCTCATATTTCACCAAGCCACATCACCGTGCATTCTACCAGGGCTCAGGCTTCATCTGCCGCCTTGCTGGCTCGTGTTTCTACCCACGAGACCTGTCGCGAAGCTCCATTGGTCCTCGGTCCTTACCTTTGCTTCGCAGTATGCCCTGGTTCAGCAGTCAAGGGAGGCTGTAGCCTCTGGCTCGGCAGTTTTATTCTGCCATATTTCACTCCGACCCCACCGCCTTTGTAAGGCTTGGGATTCACCTAACTGGAATGGATATGAGCAATCACTCGAAGAAGAAAAGACGGTTACTCACCTTTGTAACTGTTGTTCTTCGAGATGTGTTGCTCATATCCATTCCGCACCCGCCCTCCTTCCCCACTGTCGGAGTAGCCGGCAAGAAGGAACTGAGGAGCGGGTGGGCCGGCAGGAGTATATATGGAGCGCCATGGTGGCGCCACTCTAGGGGGCGACCTGCCGGCCCACTGAGTGGCTAGGGTAAAAGTTTTCCGACGAATGTGCACGCGCGGCGCGTACACCTAACTGGAATGGATGTGAGCAACACATCTCGAAGAACAACAGTTACAAAGGTGAGTAACCGTCTTTTCTTCTTCGAGTGATTGCTCACATCCATTCCACACCCGCCCTCCTTCCCCACTGTCGGAGTAGCCGGCAAGAAGGAACTGAGGAGCGGGCGGGCCGGCAGGGGTATATATAGAGCGCCATGGCGGCGCCACTCTAGGGGGCGACCTGCCGGCCCACTGGAGTTGCTAGGGTAAAAAAGTTTCCGACGAACGTGCACGCGCGGCGCGCACACCTAACTGGAATGGATGTGAGCAACACATCTCGAAGAACAACAGTTACAAAGGTGAGTAACCGTCTTTCACCCCCTCCCACTAAGAAGAGAAGCTGCTTACCCTGTTCACTGCCCAGAGAGGATATCACTTTCACACACATAGTGAGTGCTCTGCTAACCATCATCTGCTCCTGGAGCAGGTTCATTATGGGTGCTCTGGAGAGCCCTCCTCTGGGGTCTGCATCTTCTCAAGGGCTGCGGGCTATGCCGCACACAGCTGCAGGGTGAAACTTATGAAAGTCAAATACATTTCATTCTGTAGTCATGGAATCATAGAAGCTGAAAGTGGAACTGATCTGTCACATTACCTAGCCCATCCCTGTGGTTAGTACTCTGCTATAGACTGAGGGAGAGAGAACAGCAAGTGCATGGGGACAGGTGCTGAAGGAAAGGCCATACGGGAATTAAAAAGAGTAGGCGAGAGGTTTCCTCATGCAGAACAATCCTGCTGAAAGCAAGAAGGTCGGAAGATATGCCACCTTGCAGGAGACAGTGCACATGAGAGCAGGTTGTACAGAGATATGAGTAATCTAGAGTCTCTCCTGCACCCTACCTTAAAAAAACCTAATTCCTCCATCCACAGGCCAAAAGGTGCATGAAAAATATTCCCTCCTTCACTTGCACCTCAGAGCCTGAAGTCATGTCTGTGATACTCAAAGCACAGGTGGCATATTCTAATGTGTGCTGCTTTCTCCTAAGACTCAGCAATTCAGCTGGCAGTCACTTGTGAGTATGACACTCTTGCAAACACACATCTCCAACAGTACAACTTCTTTCCCATTTTAAGGCACACATAGATGCCATTTTCCCTCTTTTAAACTAGAAGCAAGTAATACCAGCATTCGTCTAGTAATTAGTAGAGAGGTTGTTGTGAGATAGAAGCCCTGACTTTATAATAGTTTCCAGAAGTGGTTCCAGAGCAGAGATGGAAATTGGAGACCCATCCTCCTTAAGGTGAATCCAAAGAGATAGTTACTCCCTACCACTTTTTGCTTGCGCCCATGTTCTAAGGAAACAGAAATGTCCTTTGCAGATCTCTGCTGACTCTGTGTGTCTCTGGATCTTGTGTCCTGGGAGATAATGCTCCTATCTAACTAAGGGCATATCTACACTACAAAATTAAGTCGACCTAACTTATGTTAGCATACAGCCGCTGCAGTAATTATATAGCTTGTGCGTGTCTACGCTTTGCTCCTTGTGTCAGCAGTGCACATCCTTGCCAGGAACGCTTGTACAGATTGTACTGTCAGTGTGTGGTATTGTGGGACATCTTCTGAAAGCCAGTAACAGTCGACATAAACAAAGCAGTGTCTACACTGACACTGCATCAACCTAACTACATCAACATTGACTCTCATGGAGGTGGAGTTATTAAGTTGGTGTAGCAAGGCAGTTACAGCAGCGGGAGTGAAATTTTTGTGTAGACTCTTACAAAGGCCGATGTGCGCTGCCTTGCATTGACCCAACTCTGTAGTATAGAGCAGGCCCAAGGCTTGGGTGGAACTACCAACTTATGTCAGTATAACTACATAAAACCACACCTCTGTGCAACGTAGTTATACTGACCTAACCCCTGGGGCTTCTCCCATTGATATAGCTGCCGCCTCTCAGGGAAGTGGAGTACCTATGTGACAGGAGCATCTTCACTAAGATAGGGGGAGGGATAGCTCAGTGGTTTGAGCATTGGCCTGCTAAACCCAGGGTTGTGAGCTCAATCCTTGAGGGGCGACCCAGGGATCTGGGACAAAAATCAGTACTTGGTCCTGCTAGTGAAGGCAGGGGACTGGACTCAATGACCTTTCAAGGTCCCTTCCAGTTCTAGGAGATAGGTATATCTCCAGTTATTATAAGTGCTACAGCAGTACACCAGCACCAGTTAATAGAAGATAGTACAAAACTTAGAATGTGCCCTGCAGATTCCTTGCTGGCTTTGTTCAATCTGATCACTTTGTTCTTGCGTGGTAACACTCCAAGGGGAATGGGGCTGTCCCTTGCAAATCCCCAGCTGGGTCTGTATATCTCTGATTATCTAGTTCCTGGGTGGTGAAACTCAAAGAGCAATGCCCTGTGCTGATCCTCACTGGGTTTGTGTATCTCTGAATCCCTTGTTCCCTGGGAAGTGACACAGATAAGTGGCTTTGTGCTAATCCCTCAGTCCCAAGTAATGTCTTGTTTCCTCTATTCCTCTTTCAGAAGGAGAGGCAGCAGTGAGTGTTGCAGGAGGCTAGTAGGAGGGAAGAGCAGTGTAGAATAGCTGGTATGTTGTGTGTGTGTTCGCATGTCTGTGTTCTTACGAAAAAAAGTGGATGGAAGCTTATTAAAATGATTGTCATAATGAAAGGAGGCTGCCTGACCTCACAGTACCATCCTCCCCTAACAAAGCAATTCCCAGTGATCAACTGCAGCACTGGGGGGAAGGGAGGGTGAGTGTTAGTATGAAAGCCGGGAAATCAGTACGAGAAGCCCAGATATAAAACCTACTTAGAAATACTCCCATTCCACCACCCCCATCTCCTGTGATGAGAGTATAACCTAACTTCTCCATTTGATCTTCTCTCCATTTCAGATGCTAATCAGGGAGGGAAATGAGTCAGAGGGGAGGAGCTCCCTGACTTTGATGAGTAAGGTTATTTCCTATTAACTGACATGCTCTAGAATCTTTAAAGTATCTTTGCTTATGAAATCAGGTGTTATACTTCTAATGCCAGATTCCTCTTCCAGATTCCTGACCAGGACTCTGGAACAAGCAAAGAAAAGTTCCCTCTCCCATCCTTCTAAGCCTTCCTAGGTTTTACATGGTGCATGCTGGCTGTCAGGGACTGGACCTTGGGAGTTTGATGGGTGGATCTCCACATTGGATAGCTATATCAGTGAAGCTCTTAGTTATGTACCTTACTATGAAATCTCAGTGTAAGCAGATCCCAATAAGAGGGGACTCCATCATTTCCAATCCCTTTCCCTGCCCCACAGTAAATGATCCAAACTCCACTGAAGTCAGTGGGAGTCTCTCCATTGAGTTCAATGTCATTCTTTGGGAGGCGCCTTACTCTGCTTTCATTTTCACTAGTGTAAATCTAAAGCAACAGAGTTACTCTGATTTACATCAATATATAATTGAACAGAATCTGGCCCATTGTAGTTCCAAATGGAAAACTTCAGACCACGTTAAGTTTGTTAATATTGTTGTCCCTTCAGTTAGCCAATGTTTGAGGCCTTGCAGGGCTGTTCCCACTAGCAGGAGAAATGGATGAAATAAGTCAGGTCTATTCTTTGGTGTAACCTTGTTTATAGGAACTGTCCCCAAAGTCCTGTTTCCCTGAACACAGTAGGAACAGACAACAGCAGGTAGTTTCTTTGCTCTGATTCCCAAGTCTTCAGCTCTAGTGAGCTCTCTGCTCACGAAACTTCCTATCAGGATCATCTTCCCCACTCCTCCTCCTGTGATGGGGCAAGGCGAGATGGCTACAGTAAAGTACTGAGAAACAGGGATGTTAGCCCCAGGCTAAACAAATCCTTAGTACCTTGGTAACCAAATGGCAGTTGCTCCAGGTTAATCAAGGCACCTGGGGTCAATTAAGATCTTTCTAGAAGGCAGTGGAGATAGCTACTTTAATTAGAACACCTGCAGCCAATCAAGGCAGGCTAATCAGGGCACCTGGGTTTAAAAAGGAGCTCACTCCAGTCAGGCAGGGAGGAGCCAGAGGAGAAGGAGCATGTGTGAGGAGCTCGGAGCAAGAGGGCAAGGAGCTGAGAGTGAGAGAGTGTACTGCTGGAGGATTGAGGAGGACAAGCATTATCAGACACCAGGAGGAAGGTCCTGTGGTGAAGATAAAGAAGGTGTTTGGAGGAGGCCATGAGGAAGTAGCCCAGGGAGTTGTAGCTGTCATGCAGCTGTTACAGGAGGCACTATAGACAGCTGCGATCCACAGGGCCCTGGGCTGGAACCCAGAGTAGAGGGCGGGCCTGGGTTCCCCCCAAACCTCCCAACTCCTGATCAGACACAGGAGGAGCTGACCCAGACTGTGGGTTCCACAAGAGGGGAAGATCACTGAGGTGAACAAATCTGCCAATAAGTGCAGGACCCACCAAGGTAGAGGAAGAATTTGGCACAACGTGTTAGGGGTGGGATATTTGGTGTGCACAGCACGGCAGAAAAAAAAAAGGAGAGGGGTTTGTTTTTTTTTCAGCACAATGGGTGACCTACTGTGGGCACTGATACAAGCCACAGCGGCGCAGCAGGAGGCTATCCGTGTCCAGGCAGCAGCCCAACAGGAGGCAGTGTGGCTGCAGCAAGAAACTAATCGCCTGCTGATGGACCGGGCTTCTCAAGACCGAGCTATGTTGCGGGAACTGGTAAACCAGGTAAAGATCCTTACAGAGCTGAACCGTGGCCATGATGGGACGCGGCTCATACGGGCCAGCCATTGGCTGCAGAAAATGACGCGGGAGGATGATGTAGAGGCATACGTTCTGGCCTTTGAGAGGACAGCCCTACGGGAGGCCTGGCCTAGAGATCAGTGGTCTGGCATCCTTGCCCCATTCCTGCTTGGGGAGGCCCAGAAGGCCTACCATGATCTGCCTGAAGATGCTGCAGCAGACTACCCCCAGCTGAAAGCAGAGATCCTGGTCAGATCTGGGGTAATGACTGCAGTGCGGGCCCAGCGGTATCACAAGTGAAGGTACCAGGAAGACAAAACCCGACGGTCCCAATTGTATGACCTCATCCATCTTGCACGAAAGTGGTTGCAAACAGAGTCTCGAAGTCCGGAAGAGATACTAGAGGTTCTGGTCATCGACTGATACATGAGGGCACTGCCACCAGATCTCCACAAATGGGTAGGCCAGAACGATCCGTCCACCTATGATAAGATGATCACGCTGGTAGAAAGACGCATGACAGCCAGGGAATTGACCTGAATACCCAAGGAAAGCCCCTTTCATAGCAAACACCCAACCCCAACCCTGGAAGGTGGGGCAGCCAAACCCCTGGGGAGGCCTAGGTGGAGGAAGAGGGGGCCAAAAACCAGCAGAGACCCCAGAAGGAAGGGATTGGCCTGAGTGGGGGAAACCCTGAGACTAAACCCCCTAACCCACATGATAGGGGAATGATTAGAAACAATTATAGATGTTATGCATGTGGGGAGTGGGGACACATAGCAGCACAGTGTCCCAGCACTGAGGAGCCTATGCAATGCAACTTGGGGGATTGGGAAGTCCCATGCTCTCTTATCCACCTTGCGGGCGTCGCATTAGCCCCGCATAACTACACCAGGCCGGTGAAGATAAATGGAGTAGAGACTACAGCACTTGTGGACTCGGGGAGTGCTATCACCCTTATATCGGGTAAACTGGTAAAAAGTAGCCAGCTGCTACAAGCCAAATGCGTTGCAGTGACATGCGTGCATGGGGCTGTGAGCCATTACCCCACCATCCCAGTGGAGATAGAGGTTCAGGGGACCCCCATTGAGGTGACAGTGGGCGTAGTTCCTAAACTCCCATATCCTGTAGTCATTGGGAGGGACTATCCAGGGTTTGATAATTTACTCCCATCAGAGAGGCTGGAGGGAGATGGGAACTCTGTTGGTAGCGACTCATCGTTGGGGGAATGTTAAGCCCCAATGTTTTCAGAGTTTTCTCAGGATCTATTCTCAGCCCCCCAAAAGGCCTGGAAGACAAAAAAAGAAAGGAAGGCCACAAAGGCCTTGGGAACCCGGATCCTGACCCAGGGCCAGAAGACTGCGCTAGTAGGCAGATGGACACGAGCAGCCATCAGAGAAACTACCAACATGGAAGGTGAGCCGGAGGCTGGCCCCAGCCATGATGGTGATGAGCCGTTGGAAGAAACAGAAGCTGGCTCCTGGGAGCTCAGGCAGGTTAGTCCTGGGAGAGAGACTTTCAGGAGGGACCAGGCAGAGGACCCTAAATATAATAACGTCAGGAAAGAGGTGGCTGAGATATATGGGACACCAGTGGAGGGGAAGGTCCGGGGTCCAGGACCCTACTTTATAGTGAAGAAAGATCTCCTGTACCATGTGATGCAAATGCAGGAGCAGGAGATCAACTTCTGGTGCCACAAAAACATCAAAAAGCCATATTGAGCCTCGCCTACAGTCACCTGTTTGGAGGACATCTAGGGGTAGAGAAAACCCAGGCCAGGATCCTGTGGAGGTTCTTCTGGCCAGGAGTACATGAAGATGTCAGGCGATACTGCACCTCTTGTCCTGAGTGTCAGCTACATAGCCCTCGCCCACACTTGCGGGCCCCTTTGATACCTCTTCCAATAATAAAGGTACCATTTGAACGCATAGCCATGGATCTGATTGGGCCCCTAGAGAAGACAGCTCGGGGCCACCAAGATGTTCTTGGTTGTACTAGACTATGCAACCCGATACCCAGAAGCCGTTCCCCTACGCAACACAGCTTCCAAGACAATAGCTAAGGAGCTACTACAGATCTTTTCCCAGGTTGGGCTACCCAAGGTGATACTGACTGATCAAGGGACACCTTTCGTGTCCAAGTTGATGAAAGATCTCTGTTCATTGCTCCATGTACAAGCCCTACAGACCTCTGTAAACCACCCACAAACAGATGGCCCTGTGGAAAGTTTCAATAGGACCCTCAAGGCCATGATCAGGAAAGTGGTGAGCCGGGATGGGAAAGATTGGGATACCCTATTGCCTTACCTCATGTTTGCCATCCGGGAAGTCCCACAGGCCTCCACAGGTTTCTCTCCATTCAAACTACTATATGGGCGCCACCCCCAGGGCATATTGAATATAGCCAGAGAAGCCTGGGAAGAGGAGCCAAATCCCGGAAGGAACGTAGTCGAGCATGTACTACAGATGAGGGATCGGATAGCTCGAGTTACACCCATTGTACGGGAACACTTGGAGAAAGCACAGGAGACCCAACGAACCCATTATAACCACCAAGCAAAGCTTCAACGGTTCCAACCAGGGGATTGAGTAATGGTCCTGGTGCCCATAGCAGAAAGCAAGCTGTTGGCCCAGTGGCAGGGACCCTATGAAGTGACTGAAGCCGTGGGAGAGGTAAACTATAAGGTGCGGCAGCCAGGCCGCAGGAAACCTGAGAAAATTTACCACATCAATCTTCTAAAACCTTGACATGATCTAGAGGCATGCCTAGTCACCCAGGAGACTCTTCCCCAGAAGGATAACTTACATGAGCAAGTGAGGATATCACTTGACTTGACGCCAAATCAAAAGGTTGAGGCAGCTGACATGATTAATCGCAATTGAGATGTGTTCTCTACAAGAACAAGGTGTGTTGTAAACAAGACACAAGAAGTCATTCTTCCGCTTTACTCTGCGCTGGTTAGGCCTCAACTGGAGTATTGTGTCCAGTTCTGGGCACCGCATTTCAAGAAAGATGTGGAGAAATTGGAGAGGGTCCAGAGAAGAGCAACAAGAATGATTAAAGGTCTTGAGAACATGACCTATGAAGGAAGGCTGAAGGAATTGGGTTTGTTTAGTTTGGAAAAGAGAAGACTGAGAGGGGACATGATAGCAGTTTTCAGGTATCTAAAAGGGTGTCATCAGGAGGAGGGAGAAAACTTGTTCACCTTAGCCTCCAATGATAGAACAAGAAGCAATGGGCTTAAACTGCAGCAAGGGAGATTTAGGTTGGACATTAGGAAAAAGTTCCTAACTGTCAGGGTAGTTAAACACTGGAATAGATTGCCTAGGGAAGTTGTGGAATCTCCATCACTGGAGATATTTAAGAGTAAGTTAGATAAATGTCTATCAGGGATGGTCTAGACGGTATTTGGTCCTGCCATGAGGGCAGAGGACTGGACTCGATGACCTCTCGAGGTCCCTTCCAGTCCTAGAGTCTATGAGTCTATGAGTCTATAAAACCGGGGCGGACGACTGAGACCTATCACCATATCCGCACGATCCCCGGAGCCAAGGTAACACTGAGACCCTACCGAATCCCAGCAGCCAAAAGATAGGAAATCAAGGCTGAAGTAAAGAAAATGTTAGAATTAGGCGTTATTGAAGAATCCTACGGTCAGTGGTGCAGTCCAATAGTTCTAGTGCCTAAACCTGACGGTACCATGAGATTCTGTAATGACTTTCACCGACTGAACGAAGTATCCCAATTCGATGCATACCCCATACCACGCATCGACGAACTGGTTGACCGACTGGGTAGTGCCCGATTCTTGACTACACTGGATCTGACAAAAGGGTATTGGCAGATTCCCCTGACCAAAGAAGCTAAAGAAAAGACAGCATTCTCCACCCCAGATGGGCTATTCCAGTACACAGTCCTCACTTTTGGGCTACATGGGACCCCAGCCACATTCCAGTGCCTCATGGATAAGCTGCTGTGCCCCCATACTAGTTATGCAGCTGCATACCTAGATGATGTCATCATCCATACGCCAGACTGGGGAACCCACTTGGAGAAAGTTGAGGGTGTACTATGCACCTTAAGGTGGGCTGTCCTCACTGCTAATCCTGCTGAATGCGCCATAGGACTAGCAGAGGCTAAGTACCTGGGATATATTGTAGGAAGGGGTATAGTGAAGCCCCAAACTAATAAGCTAGAGGCGATTCAAAACTATGGCCCCGGCCGACTCGAAAGAAGCAGGTCCGTGCGTTCCTAGGTGTGGTAGGCTACTACCGACGTTTTATTCCCCACTTCGCCAGTAGGGCAAGTCCTCTAATGGACCTGGTGAAGGCCCAAGGTCCAGACATGGTGATGTGGACCGACGCAGCAGAGAGGTCATTCATAGACCTTCGGACAGCTCTCTGTAATGACCCCATACTCATAGCCCTGGACTTTACCAAGGAATTTATTTTGCAAACAGATGCTTCCAAGGTGGGGTTGGGGGCAGTTCTGTCGCAAATGATTGGAGAAGAAGAACATCCGATCCTCTACCTAAGCAGAAAGCTGCTCCCAAGAGAACAGAAGTATGCAGTAGTTGAGAGAGAATGCCTTGCTGTCAAATGGGCCATGGAGACACTGCGTTATTACCTGTTAGGCCGGCGATATACTCTTGTGATAGACCATGCACCCCTTCAGTGGATGCAGAGAAATAAGGAAAAGAATGCAAGGGTCACCAGGTGGTTCTTATTCCTCCAACCATTCCATTTCCGCATACGGCACAGGACTGGATGCCACCACGGCAACGCTGATGGCCTTTCACGAGCACACTGCCTGGCATCCCAAGTTGCCCAACCCTATGGTGCTGAGCAGAGGGGGGGGGATATGTGATGGGGCAAGGCCAGATGGCTACAGTAAAGTACTGAGAAACAGGTATGTTAGCCCCAGACTAAACAAAACCCTAGTACCCTGGTAACCAAATGGCAGTTGCTCCAGGTTAATCAAGGCACCTAGGGCCAATTAAGATCTTTCTAGAAGGCAGTGGAGATAGCTACTTTAATTAGAACACCTGCAGCCAATCAAGGCTGGCTAATCAGGGCACCTGGGTTTAAAAAGGAGCTCACTCCAGTCAGGCAGGGAGGAGCCAGAGGAGAAGGAGCGTGTGTGAGGAGCTGGGAGCAAGAGGGCAAGGAGCTGAGAGTGAGAGAGTATACTGCTGGAGGATTGAGGAGGACAAGCATTATCAGACACCAGGAGGAAGGTCCTGTGGTGAGGATAAAGAAGGTGTTTGGAGGAGGCCATGGGGAAGTAGCCCAGGGAGTTGTAGTTGTCATGCAGCTGTTACAGGAGGCACTATAGACAGCTGCGATCCACAGGGCCCTGGGCTGGAACCTGGAGTAGAGGGTGGCCCGGGTTCCCCCCCCAAACCTCCCAACTCCTGATCAGACACAGGAGGAGCTGACCCAAACTGTGGGTTCCACAAGAGGGAAAGATCACTGAGGTGAGCAAATCCACCAATAAGCGCAGGACCCATCAAGGTAGAGGAGGAACTTTGTCACACTCCTTCGTAAAGAACAGAATTGTCAGACAGAGATGAACACAATTTGTTGGGGGAAGAGTCAACATGGCTTTTGTAAAGGGAAATCATGCCTCAGCAATTTACTAGAATTCTTTGAGGGGGTCAACAAGCATGTGGACCAGGATGATCCAGTGGATATAGTGTACTTGGACATTCAGACAGCCTTTGACAAGACCCCTCACCATAGGCTCTTAAGCAAAGTAAACTGTCATGGGATAAGAGGGAAAGTCCTCTCACGAATCAGTAGCCAGTTAAAAGACAAAGGGTAGGAAATAAATGGCCAGTTTTCAGACTGGAGAGAGGTAAATAGTGGTATTCCCTAGGGATCTGTACTGTTCAACACACTCATAATGATCTGGAAAAAGGATTAAACAGTGAGGTGGAAAAATTTGCAGATTAGTATAAAATTACTCAAGATAGTTAAGTCCAAAGCAGACTGTGAAAAGTTACAAATGGAATCTCAAAAGTGGGTGACTGGGCAACAAAATGCCAGATGAAATTCAATGTTGATAAATGCAAAGTAATGCACATTGGAAAACATAATCCCAACTCAACATACAAAGTGATGGGGTTAAAATTAACTATTACTACTCAAGAAAGATCTTGGAGTCACTGTGGATAGTCTTCTGAAAACATCCACTCAATATGCAGTGGCAGTCAAAAAAGGGACCAGAATGTTATGAACAATTAGGAAAGGGAAAGATAATGAGACAGAAAATATCATAATGCCACTATATAAACCCATAGTATGCCCACACCTTGAATACTGTGTGCAGTTCTGGTCACCCAATCTCAAAAAAGATACATTAATTAGAAAAGGTACAGAGAAGGACAACAAAATGGTGCAGGGTATGAAACAGCTTCTATGTGAGGAGAGATTAAAAAGAGTGGGATTTTTCAGCTTGGAAAAGAGATGACTAAGGGGGGGATATGATAGAGCTCTATAAAATCATGACTGATGTGGAGAAAGTGTATAAGGAAGTGTTATTTACTCCTTCATGTAACACAAGAACTAGGGGTCATCCAATGAAATTAAAAGGCAGTGGGTTTAGAAACAAACAGGAAGCAAACAAAGCACAGTCACCCTGTGGAACTCCTTGTCACGGGATGTTGTTGTCATGGCTCCACTGCACCAGTGCTCTCAAACAGTTCTGGAACAGTCCCTGCGGGGACTTCTTCAGTGTGTCAGCCCCCATAGGGTCACAGTCTCTCACTGTATAAGCCCCTTGGCTTCACTGTCTCCTGGCACTGACCCTCGGAGCCTTCAGCACCCCTGCTTCACACTGTGAACTCTCCTCAGCAAGTCCACTTGGCTTGGACACGGGGGGAAGTCTTACACCCCCAAAGGGAGTAATGCACCTCCAAACTTAATCTGCAGCGACTCTCAGTCAGCATTATAAAAACTGAAGAATTTATTAGATGTCCGGAACACAGTATAGAAAGTCCTTAAGTTAGCACAAAGAACAGAAAAAAGTTACAGCAAAGTCCTTCTGGGTCAGTTCAGAGCCCAGAGCTCCCTCTGACCTCCCTTGAGTCCCAATCCAGAAGTTGAGAGCTTGCTTCCAGCAGCCCACAGGTAACCACTCCAAGGCCTCTCCTCAGTCCTTGTCCCCAGGCAAACCTTGTCCCCCTGGCCTCCTCCATAGCCCTTAGTTCTCCAGCTGATCAAACCTGGCTGGTTTGCCTCCAGCTTTCATCCAGACCACACCACACAATCCATTGTCTACAGCAGGGGACGGCAACGTATGGCATACGAGCTGATTTTTCAGCAGCACGCAGCTGCCTGCCACGGTCTCGGCCCCTAGCCCCACTCAGCCCCCCCGCCCACCGCTCTTCCCTGTGGGGGCAGGAGACAGAAGCTTGGTTCTGCCCTGCACCCCCTACACCCCCAGGCCCTCTGCCCTGAACCCTCCCCAGCACACAACCAGCCTTCTGCTCTGCATCCCCACAGCCCCATCGCTCTGCCCTGAACCCCCCCCACACCCAGCCCTCTGCCCTGACCCTTGACCCCCCACACCCAGCCTTCTGCCCTACACCCCCCACACACCCCAGCCCTCTGTCCTGATCCCTGAACCACTCCCACCCTAGCCTTCTGCCCTGAACCCCCTCCCCCAGCCCTCTGCCTTGATCCCTGAACCCCCGCCCCCGGCCCGGTCTGGGGTCCCGTCCGCAGGCCCTGCTCAGCCCACAGTTAGCCTAGGTGAACAGAACCCCAGACCAGCTGTGGGCTCAGTGGGCTAAGCGGGCTGGTGGCATAAGATCAGCATTTTAATTTAATTTTAAATGACACTTAAACATTTTGCAAACCTTGTTTACTTTGCATACAACAATAGTTTAGTTATATATTATAGACTTATAGAAAGAGACCTTCTAAAAACGTTAAAATGTATTACTGGCACGCGAAACTTTAAATTAGAGTGAATAAATGAAGACTCGGCACACCACTTCTGAAAGGTTGCCGACCCCTGGTCTACAGCCAAGCTCTAAGATACAACTGCATTTGCTCCAACCCCTTAGGCAGAGACAAACACCTACAAGATCTCTATCAAGTGTTCTTACAACTACAATACCCACCTGCTGAAGTGAAGAAACAGATTGACGGAGCCAGAAAAGTACTCAAAAGTCACCTACAACAGGACAGCCCAAGAAAGAATCAGAATGCCACTGGCTGTCACCTTCAGCCCCCAACTAAAACCTCTCCAGCGCATCATCAAGGATCTACAACCTATTCTGAAGAACGATCCCTCACTCTCACAGATCTTGGGAGACAGGCCAGTCCTTGCTTACAGACAGCCCCCCAACCTGAAGCAAATACTCAGCAGCAACCACATACCATACAACAAAAACACTAACCCAGGAACCAAACCCTGCTACTAACCCTGGTGCCAACTCTGTCCACATATCTATTCAGGGGACACCACCATAAGTCCTAATCACATCAGCCACACCATCAGGGGCTCGTTCACCTGCACATCTATCAATGTGATATATGCCATCATGTGCCAGCAATGCCCCTCTGCCAGGTACATTGGCCAAACTGGACAATCTCTACACAAAAGAATAAATGGACACAAATCAGACATCAAGAATTATAACATTCAAAAACCAGTTCAATCTCCCTGGTCACTAAATCACTACAGACCTCAAAGTCACAATACTCCAACAAAAAAATGTCAAAAACAGACTCCAATGAGAAACTGCAGAATTGGAATTAATTTGCAAACTGGACACCATTAAATTAGGCTTGAATAAAGACTGGGAGTGGATGGGACATGAACACAAAGTAAAACCTATTTCCCCATACTAATTTTTCCTCTACTGTTACTCACACCTTCTTGTCAACTGTTGGAAATGGGCCATCCTGATTATCACTACAAAAGTTTTTTCTCCTCCTGCTGATAATAGTCCACCTTAACTAATTACTCTTATAGTTAGTATGACAACACCCATTTTTCATGTCCTCTGTGTAAGTATATCTTCCTACTGTATTTTCCACTGCATGCATCTGATGAGGTGGGTTTTATCTCACAAAAGCTTATGCTCAAATAAATGTTAATCTCTAAGGTGCCACAAGTACTCCTCGTTCTATTTGTGTCTATGTATCTCAGGAGAGCTCCTTCCGGCTTAGATAGAAAAGCTTCGTTTTCTCTCTTTTATTTATTCTGAATGCTGCCCCAGAGGGGCATTTTCTTCTTTTACTCATGACTGCTGTTCTGTGCAAGCTATAGTGGCTCTCAACACTCAGTTAAAGGGGACAAATAAGCAGGCTAGTAGTAGGGCCTGAGTGAGGGAAGATATCAGCATCTTAAGGGCCTAACTGGCTCCTACTACTTCAGTTGACTGCCTGTTCTCCTCAAGTGCGTTCAGGGAAGCAGCAGGAAACAGGAAGCTCCCTGAGAAGCTGGTGTTAATCAGTCCAGGCTTCTGTGGGTGCTAGAGAGATACGTAAGAGGCTCCTCCTCCTCCTCTCTCTCCTTGCAGCTCCTGCTGCTTTCTGTTATTCCCTCTCACCTCTTCTCCTGCCTGCCTAAGTGTCTCTTGAGCCCTCCTTCCTCCAGCACAGCACTCCACCATCTCTGTGCATCTAGAGCAGAAAGAATACATATGCACCAGCAGCAGACACAATTTTCTACACTCTGGGTCATAGTGGTGCTCTCACCCACCCCCGCCGTGTTTGGCACCTGAGGTGTCCGCCTCAGTTCGCCTCAGGGTAAGGCCAGCCCTGCTCGCTCTGCATGTAAGGGGTGGAGGAGTGTCACTGATTTGTTACCAGGAGACTCTTTGGAGAGAATATTTGAGAGCCGTGCAGAATCTTGTTCTAAGTAGCTAAGAACGAGCATTCAGGCCAGGAGGTGCAGTAATCCCAGTTCTTGGCTGCTCTCCAGGTCTCACTTCCCATGCCTAGATCAGCACAGAGGACCCAGATAGCTAGCATCTAGCCAGACTCTAAATGGATATTGTTGCCTTAACAGTTGACAGATAAAGATCCTTTCAGCTCATTGACCTTGTTCAGTGGCAGCATATGAGCAGGCTGCTCCCAGGACCATCTGCTGAAGATGGTCTAAATTAACCATATGGCTCCCAGCAGCCAAGAGTTCACCCTTTGTCATTGGGAGTTCATTAGCAATAGAAGGCCAGGCCCTTTGGCTTGCTTCTAGAAAGTCTCCCCAATTAGTCAAAAAAGGTTCAGAATATTCCAGTGGATCATGGCAAGTGTCATCTGCTACCTTGTTGTGTTGTAAATTTTCTACGTCTGATGCTCTCAAACAATGTCCCTTTTCTTTCCTACTCACTGAAACCACAGGCAAAGGCTTACCAGCAGTATGGTGAGTCCAGGCATGCAACTATATGAACGAATCATGGGAAATATTTACTGTATGCAAGGTTTAAATTCTCAAAGATTGTTTTCTGGAGTGCCACACCCCTATGGGCTCTGGGCTTTAGCCCCACAGGGTGTGCGTGCACAGGAGCCTAGCAGGCAGGCAACACAATCACTCCAGAGAACACCATCTGCTACAAGTGTCAGGAGTTTAAGAAACAAGACTTGATCTAGTAGTTGTAAAGCTAAGTCCAGGTTCCAACCAAAGTAGCTGACTCATCTGCCCAGGCTGGGAACAGACTGACCCAGAAGCTAGAATAGATACAAAGTGACTCTAGAGTGGAGAGGGTGAGCTGTCAGTAAGCTGTTCAGGGGAGACACAGGCAGGCCCTGCAGGGTGGTAAGCTTTAGGTAAGAAGACATGATGTGCTCCTCAGATTAAAGAGTGCTTTGGTTTCAGAAGGCTGGCTGATTGCTGTGTGCTACAGCTCCTGAAGGGAAGTACTTGCCGGTGCCAAACAGAGCCTGCCCTGTTGAGAACTCACAGCTAGGACCCCAGAAACATGGTTTAAGAGTGAGGGGATTGTGGGATTCCATCCCATGATGGGTGAAGGCACAAGGCCTCTCACCTGAGCAGGGTGCACTCAGAGACTAGAGAGGGGTCAAAGGTGCAGCTAGCCCCTGACCATAACTCGGTCTGGGGCTTCCCAGAAACAGAAGCATTATTTCAAAGGAGTTTCTATGGGAAATAATTTTGTGGGCCAGATTCTGTGGATGATAAAGGTCTGGCTGTACCCCCACCCCATTCCTTCCAGTATCACAGCCAAGAGAGGTGCATGGCTCCACTGGAGTAGCCCCAGTGCCGTGAAGGCAGTACAAAGACACATGGCTTCTGCATTACAACCCTGGCCTCCCCAGGCTACTGCTGAACTCCATGTGGGATTTGTTCTTTGAGGGGAGTAATCTGCCCCTCCCCACAAGGGAATGACCTGAGCGAAACTCTATTTGTGCCCAGCTCCTTTCCCACCCCCACCCTTACCCTCACCCCTCCGAACAATTTGGGTTCAAATTACTTGGGGAAAAAACCTCACTTCTCACAAGCCTCTGAATAAGGCGGGAGTGCAGCAAGTGCCTGGATCTACAGCAGTTTACATGTGACTGCATATTGTCTTCCACAAACACATCTTCTCAGCCAGAGCTACCATGGTGGCCAATACGGGCCCACTTGTGTGCCACTGAGATCAATCACATTGGTGTCAATGGGAGCAGAATCACAACCTGAGAGAGTGGCCTTTGGGGCATGGCTTCGTAGCTTCTGAATTGATACATCAGGAAATGCACACACAGCAGAATACTTACAAGAAGTAGCAGTAAAAGCTATAACAAACTGTGAAAAAAAATTCAAATGTCTAGTAGGCAGCTTGGTCACAGACAATGCTGCAAATGTATCCAAGATGAGAAGAAATTTTGAAGAGAGTCCCAAGCTAATAACATATGGTTGCAGTGCTCATTTGATTCACCTCCTAGCCAAAGACTTCAGTGTTCCAGAAATAAAGGCTAATGTTGTTGAAATTGCAAATACTACCGTAACAACCACTTTGCAGCAGCTGCTCTGAAAAAAAGTGGGAGGAACCAAGCTAACTCTCCCACAAGACGTGTGCTGGAACTCAGTAGTGGACTGTTTTGAGCACTATATCAAGAACTGGCCTATTCTGATGACAGTTTGTGAACAAAATTGTGAACAAATAGATGCCACCATCACAGCCAAAGTTCTCAACATTGGGTTTAAGAGAAATGTTGAACGCATGCCGAGTACCCTGAAACCTACTTCTGTAGCCTTGAACAAAATGCAGGAAAATAGCTGTTTTTTTGCTGAGGCTGTTGAAATTTGGAAGGAACTGAGTGAGATCTTAAAAAGAGAAATATGCAATGACAGAGTTAAATTACAAGCATTAAAAAAATGAATGGGACAAGCACTATCTCCAGCTCATTTTCTTGCAAATATTCTCAATACTCTGTACAAGGGTCAAACTTTAACTGCTGAAGAAGAGGAGTTGGCTATGACATGGGCATCCAGCAATCATCCCTCCATAATGCCAACGATAATAAACTTCAGAGGATGAACCATTCAAGACACATGTGTTTGCTGATGATGTTTTAAAGAAAGTCACATCAGTGAACTGGGAGAAGTCACTTAAGCACTTGGATTCAGAGACTGTTGAAGTGATAATCTCACTTTTAACAGCAGTAGCTTCTTCTGCCGGTTTAGAAAGAATATTTTCTTCCTTTGGACCAGGGGTCAGCAACCTTTCAGAAGTGGTGTGCCGAGTCTTCATTTATTCACTCTAATTTAAGGTTTCGCGTGCCAGTAATACATTTTAATGTTTTTAGGTCTCTTTCTATAAGTCTATAATATATAACTAAACTATTGTTGTATGTAAAGTAAATAAGGTTTTTAAAATGTTTAAGCTTAATTTAGAATTAAATTAAAATGCAGAGCCCCCTGGTCCGTTGGCCAGGACCCAGGCAGCATGAATGCCACTGAAAATCAGCTCGCGTGCTGCCTTCGGCACACATGCCATAGGTTGCCTACCCCTGCTTTGGACTAATTCAGTCCAAACTGAGAAATCGTTTGGAACCTGAAAAAGCAGGAAAGCTTGTTTTTCTTTTCCAGATTATGAAAAAACACGAAAATGAAGGTGAAGATGACTTTTAGCTGCAGCAACCAATATTTTTAAGTTTCTCATGTTGACTTGCTGACATAGTCAATTTAATTTTTTTTTAAATATTTCATTTAACTATTTTAGTTAAAAACAATTTTAACAAAAATAAACCTGATTTTAAAACATTTGAATGTTTAACTAAATTCAAAAATTCATGCTTGTTTTGTTAAAATATTATATGTTTGCCATTGAAGAAAAAAAATCCAGAATATATAACATTGTTTTAGTTAAATAAAACAATTTAAATGTCTGCCTGGTGATGTTCTCCTCCTAATACAATATGGCAAGAAAATCCTCCAGGTATTAATGATTAACCTGTTGAACTGGAGATAGTTCACCTCCCAATGACTTCATAAATATCTGCTTCAATTACCTTTGGTAAATGAAATAACCAGTCATTCATTTTCTGATATAGCTGTAAAACTAATCTGAAAAGTTTTCAAAATAAATCACTTAAAAAATGTTCAGTGTGTACCTTCTAAAAATGAAACCTACATCTCTCTCTGAATTGTGAAGACTATGGATTAAGGTTATAACAACCAACAAGAATGCACTTCTATGTAGAAAGCCATGATTAAATCGAGTCTTCCTGACTAGTGATTTAAATCAAATCCACCCTGGTTGATACTGGTAAAACTTTCCCATGTAGTCAAGCCCTTATAGACTACTGACTTTCAATAGGAAAGGCTGAGCCTCAGAGTTTCTGAAATGCTGTGAGACCTTTGTAAGCTATAGTTTTGTAGAGGATTAAAATGCTTTAATGGGCATTGCGGACGAGATGGGTTCTGTGTATTTTGTAAGGTACCTAGAGCACAGGGTGCTTTTATAAACTGGAAAATGAATCCAAGAAGGAAAGTGGGAACAGTTTTCTTAGTAAAAAGGAGCTGTTATTCCCTCTTCCCTCCCTTCTCCATTTACTATACTGTTACCATCTTCATTTAAAGCTTTTCTTTAGTGCTATACAGATATTACACCACTCATCTCCCATACTCAACAGCATATAAAAACCAAAAGGTTCACGTTACATTGGAATAATTATTGACATTATTGTTACTGCAGGAGACACAGAATTACTTTCTAGAAAACACCATTCGGGAGGCAGTGACCAAAAAAGAGAGAGACTTCATATCTTAAGAGGTTGTTGCTATAACTTCAGACAGCAGAAGAGAGAATCACCTAATGTAGGGTCAGTACAACTGTTACAATGGACATTCTTTGAACGTTGCCTGTGTCAAATAAAAAAATACATCCTAAAACGCTGCCCCTGGTTCTTTTTTTATTGAATGATAACAACTCCTTTGATTGGGACCAATACAATGCTCCCTCTGGCTTTCAACCTCTGTGTAAGAGCGCATCTTCCATTGCACGGCTATTACAGGCCATGTGTGTTAGCAATGCTGAGAAAAATGGAGAACTCTTTTCTTTGCATCCGTGGTTTCAAGCAGGATCTCAGCATCGTCTTTAGTCTTTTATTGAGAAAGCGTCACTCCAGTCTCCATTGTTTTCTCTTCTTTTTGGAAAGATGCTGTGGGAATTTATTTGTGGGTTCAGGCAGCTGAGTGTGGATTCATTTTAAGACGTAAATAAGCATTTTAAACTAAAACCTCTCAATGGAAAAAACCTCTAAAGTGGGGACGACCAAAACAGTCTTTCTAAAATAAATCTGAAAGCTGGGCTAAGGGCGGCAATGCTTCCCATCTAAGACATTAGAGAGTAGAAGTAGATATATTCTTGTAACCCTTACTCATAGGAATGATCCATGCTCACGAAATCGGTCACCCCGAAGTCAGTGAGTGCATGTGATGCAGGATCGTGGCCCATGTGTATTGTATTAGTCACCCAAGTGAAGCAGCCAATAGAAGCTCTGAGGTCCTCTGTTCAAGTAATAAGCTGTCGTTTCTAGTAGAGGCAAATCTCAGATATGTGAGCCATCCTATGACTGGGTGGCTGAGGGAAGTGTGGGGCCAAGACCTACACGCAGATCTAGGTGGAAGACTCATGCCCATAAAGTTGAAGGGGCTCAGTATGGGCACCTGGGTCTAATGGCACAGACTGAAGTGCAGGATCAGGGCCTAGGCTTTTATTTAGCAGAGAGATCATGGGGATGGAGGTGGGATTGGTTAGATTGATGACAAGATGATGAGTCAATTCATATTCAAGAACAAATTGAGTCTTGTCAGCTGTAGTTATTTAGAAGGCTCCCTCTGTGACATTCCCCTGGTGTTATCTAGACCAGTGGTCTGCTAGGTCGCTCCAATCCTTGACTTTGGGAGCCAGCCTTACCCTGCTTTGCTGTGAGAACCCCCACTCCCGGGCTGCTCACACACAGCCTCTGGCATGTAAGCTGCTCACAGCTACGTGAGTGAGCACTTTTGGCCAGTCGCTGCTTGGATTGTGCAACCAAATGACTCCAATAAATGATTCCAAGGGCATTACACCACCATCAAGTGTAACACAGTGGTGAATCAGAACCTGGGTCCCCAGTAGTTTATCAAGTGTTTATTGCATCTTTTGACTCATGGACAAATTAGGACCTAATTTACACTCAGTGGGCAACCCATGGACTCAGTCTTGGCCCTTATTGCTGCATCTATATAAAACAATTTCCAAAGTACAGTAAAAACACCCATCTTCTATCAAATAAACACAGCTTACTCGCTCTCCCTTGAGTTCTTGTGTCCCCGCACCTCCGTCCCTGTCTCATTGTCTTTTAAAGTAGCCAGGTAATATGTTTTCCCCCCAATCTTTAAAATGCTCTTCTTCATTGAGATTTCAGCCCTGCTTTTCATCTTCGTTTTCTCCTGTAGTTCCTTTCCTCTCCTGCACTCATCTCTTTCCCCCATGTTGGCCGGTGGAGGTGGGATGCTAGCTGGAAATGGAATGGACAGCATGGAGAAATGGGCAGCAGTTACTCACTGCACAGTCAAGTATGATTCATTCCACGAGGGATCTGGAGTAGTTGTCTTGGAGAACCCTGGATTTTAGATGCACATAGAATCCTCATAATTTGGCCTTTCATCCACTTTAAGGAGATGTCACTTGACACACAAATTGCTTTACTCCCAGGACCGGCACTAGTGTTTTTAGCACCCTAGGTGCACGGCCATTTCGCCGCCCCGCGCACTGGTCCCGCGGCTCGGTTGGACCTGCCGCAGGCATTCCTGCGGAGGGTCCAGAGCAGCGGGAGCAGCGGACCGTCCACAGGAATGTCTACAGCAGGTCCACTGGAGCCACGGGACCAGGGGACCCTCCGCAGGCACGCCTGCGGCAGGTCCACTGGAGCTGCCTGCTGCCCCCTCCTGGCAAAATGCCACTCCCCAATAATCCTGGCGCCCTAGGTGATTGCCTAGGCCACCTAAATGGAAGCGCCGGCCCTGTTTACTCCTCTTCACTCTTGTGGGCTCACTAAAGAGTAAGTGATACAACTCCACCACTGACAGTCTCAGAGCTAATTATGGCTGTCTCTACCCTGATATGCTAAATTTGGAGAGGGGAGGTAGAGAGCGCCCCCACACACTAGTGCACAGGAACAGCCATGATTCGGCTGGCAATGTCCTGGTGTACAAACATAGGACCAGCAAGTGCTGCTGGCACAGCTGACTGGTTCAGAGGGTGGCATGTCTGCGTGAGGCAGGTCAGAAGATAGATCCACCAAGACAATTGGACTCCTGCAGGTAAAGAGATACCCCTCACTAATCAACCTGGATGGAAAGGCAAAACTGATCAGAAAATGAAGTCAGGGCTCCATGGCTCTTATGACAGGCACCTGATTGCTGCACCAACTGGAGAACAGCTATGCAGCCTGCAGTGCTTGCTAAAGGTCTGCAGAGAGCACCAAGTATCTGCTTTATGGAGCCTTCTCTCTCTGGGCTAAGGGCTGTGCTGGCTGCATGCAATGCAGTGTGCAGTTCGCATTGACCAGGAGGAGATTTTAGCTTCTGCAACTCCCAAAACCCAACTTTCCAAATACTGTCCTGGGGGAAAGAAAATGCATAAGGTTCTCTTTGAGTGCAGAGGGCCTCAGCTGCTCCATCTGGGCTCTGGATGAAGAGAGAGGGAATGGGGATGTCCTTAAGCAAGGAGGATGACACCTCTTCCAGGAGAAAACTAAGCAGGGCTAAAGGTCCCTCTAAGAGAAGGGAGGAAAGGGCAGGCAGAAAGTGTTATGCTCTTGGGGAAGAGGGGTCTGAATGAGGTTGTGAAGAGGCACTGAAGCAACTTGCTGAAAGAGGGGGAGATATAAAGGTGCTGGTGTGTGTGGGAGGGAATAAGGGGGCAGACAAGGGACTAAAGTGAGGATCTAAGGAATAAAACAGCACTGAGCCACCTAGACTACAGAGAGAGCAGCTGAGCTATTCTAATGCTACCCCACAACAATGGGACAGTTAGGGGACGGAAGCTGATAGCTCTGTAGGCTAGGGAGGGGAGAAACATATTTACCTCATTTCTCTCCATGAACAATGCTTAAAGCAGGTAGATAAAACTGATCGAGGTCACGGAGGGGGGTTTGTTTGCTAGCTGATCTGAGCCCCCATTAAGAGCAGAGCTTGAGCCAAGCGCAGCTCCGTGAGAACAGAGAGCCAAAGGGGCACAGGGGTGGAAATAAAGGAAGCTGAGCCCCCCCCCAACCCCACCGGACCGGAGGCGCCCAGGGAGGGGCACATGCGGATTTCCCCAGATACAGGAGGCGGTCCAAGAGAGGCCGTAGCAGTGTGGCTAACTCCGGCGAGCTCATTGAGAACCTCGTGCCACTGTGCTCAGGAAAGCCCTGGCGCCTGCAGTCGCGGGATCCGGGGAGACTCTCCGCTTTTTTGTTTTTAAACAGGAAATGTCCAACCCTGGCGGCTGAGCAGGAACCGAAACCTGGGCGGGGAGCGGAGCTGACAGGGCCAGCCCAGCAGGGGGGCTGGTCTGCGATGCCTGGGATGGGGGTTGGCCGCTGCCCACCTGCCTCCCGACGTACACACAGACAGCGCCAGCTCCCGGGTCACGTGACGAGATCCGGTCACGTGAGGCGGCGCCGGGATCAGCTGGCTGCCGAGCTGCCTTCCCCGTAGGCGGCGCAGGGCCTGGGCCGAGCCGGGAGTCGGGATGGCAGCGGGGCCAGCGGCTGGAGCGAGGCAGCGCTGATATCCCGACCCGGAGCGCTGCCCGGTAAGAGGCCCCCGTTCTCCCCTGAGGGTCCCCCTCCCATCCCCCTAGCTCTCCCCGGGGATCCCTGGCCCCTCCCTTCTCCCTGGTGGGAATCCCATCCCCGGGACCCCCTATCTATCCCCCCCAGCGTCCTGCAGAGGGACCCCTGGCCTCCATCTCCCCTCGCCCCAGTTTCACCCCAGGAAGAGCCTGCTCCTCAAGCCCCAAGATCCCTGGCCTCACCCCTCTTCTTCCTTCCCCCTAACCTAACACTCCTTCCCCTCCCTTGACCTTTTCCCTGGCAGCCTCAACCCCCTTCCTCCTAGACCCCGAGTCTCACCCCCCACATGTTCCCCACAAGCTACTCCCAACTCCCCAGTCCATGTCTAATTGTCCCCCATGTCTCTCCCCCACCCCTGCTCCTTAGGGGAGCAGCTCTGATTCTGAACTGGCAGCAGAGCTGGGGAGATATTCAGGGTCCCGGCCCCCCAATCTCTTCACTCCCCACCCATGTCTTCCTCTTCTGTTCCTGTTCTCCTACTCCTCCCTCAGCAGTAGGCCCATTGCCCCGTGGGGAATCCAAAGCATGGCAGGGCTTTTCCAGCTCTAGTCCTCCACTATGGTTGGCATCACATGATGGAGAGGATGGGCTCACTGTTGTAGAGCAGCCGTGTAGCATGGAATCCAGTCAGGACCCTGCAGGAGGGCAGATGGGTGGGACTCACACTTGCAGGTGTATCTGCTTTCTGGACAGGTATGCAGCCCATTCGGTGGCTGCAGCCACCTGGAGCAGAGGCCTCCTCAGCTACTGGGTTGTGCAGAGGTGTAGGAAGCCCCTGTGGCAGCTGTCACCTGAGCCCTTGGCAGCTGAATGGGTGCTTTGGAGAGAAACCTGTGCTCATTGTAAGGTTTGAATCTTCATTCTGAATGTTTTATGTGAAAGTAGTGCCTGGAGAGGGATCAGAAGAGGGGCAATACTTGGCCCCAGGGGGCACTCATTGAAGGGAGTCTCCTGGAGTTAATATTTTTAATTTTGAGGTGGGTTTAGTGAAGGTGGAAGATATTAGCTTTCCAGTCCTGGAGGCTGAGTCTTCTCTTTCCATACCAGGCACAGTAGTGGCAGAGCAAGTCCCAGATGTCATCCTGCTGCGGTGCTTAAGGCTTGTTTGGTAGAGATGACCTCTAGAAGCTAAAGGGTAATCTTCTCTTTGTGGCCCATCCATTTCTTTGTTCTCTGGAGGTCTCTTGTATGTTGGAATCCAGACTGGTACCCTTAGACTGGCCTGCAGAGCTGCCATTGGTTGTGTGTAATTTGACCATGGATCACCCCCTGTTGAATTAGAAAACCTGTGTGCCCTGTATCTACCCTCTTGCTGCAGGAGGCTAACCTCATGGTTGTTCACCATCTATCTGCCTATGTTAGGTAGGGCACAGGTGGCAGAGAGAATAATCTGAGTGTATGACTGTGTGTGAGTGAGGATGTCTCTAAGTCAGGGGTCAGCAATCTTTCAGAAGTGGTGTGCCGAGTTTTCATTTATTCACTCCAATGTAAAGTTTTGTGTGCCAGTCATACATTTTCACGTTTTTAGAAAGTCTCTTTCTATAAATCTATAATATATAACTAAACTATTGTATGTAAAGTAAATAGGTTTTTTTTAAATTTATATTAAAATGCAGAGCCCCCAGGACCAGTGGCCAGGACCCGGGCAGTGTGAGTGCCACTGAAAATCAGCTCTCATGCCGCAGGTTGCCTACCCATGCTCTAAATCCAAATGGCATGCGTTCTTTGTCCCTTTCTTGACTCTTTGCCAGTCTTCATAATTGTTGTCCTTCTACGCACACAGGTGTTAATGTTCCGAGTGGGTACAAGGTTTTGTGACTGACAGGATAGCTGCCTAGTAGTAAATTCTAATTGGGAGTCTTCCCACATCTATGAATTTTCAGCTTTGGGCCCTGCCTGGGATTCTTACTTGGGAACAAGAAGTGATGAGAGGCCAGAGAATTACCCAAGAGATTTGCTTGCTGCTGCTTTTCAGTCTCTTTAAAACTCGTTGCAGTGAGCAAAGTATAATAGATGGGACAGCAGAAGACTGAGCTGGAGTTGGGGTTTCCTGGTGTTTTATAGGGGGAGAGAGTGTCTTTCTGGTACCACATGGTAGTCTCTGTGCTCCATCTTGGAGAATGACTGGACCCATTAGCAATCACCTGGCCTCTATTTCCAGTGTATATCTTTGTTTCCCAGCATGGGAAACTTGCTGCTGCTGAACACTGGGGCTGTAACAGCTGGGAAAAGATTTGTTTTATTGTAGCTCTACAGCATGGATGGCTTAAGTGTGCTGGTGAAACTCCTGTCCTGTGCATGTGTGTGTAAAGGAGGTTGTGATGATGACACTGTTAATTTCCAAAGGAGAGTCAACATGCAGCTTTTCCAGCACTACTTAGTGGTTATAGGATTATATTGCTTTGGTGACTAATATATGTAGGGAAATTTTGGGGGTTACGTTTCTTTGCTTGTTCACAGTTGGGAAAGGTCTCTCATAATAATTATGAATGGGTAGCAAGGAGGGAAATATGAAGTAAACATGGCTGGTATCTGGAACAGCTGTCTTAACCTAAACTAAGTCAGTACAAAGAAATGCTTGACCTGGAAGCTGCACTTCCAGGAACGTTGGGAGTTGACTGAAATAGCGTTCTCGGGTACCTGCTTCTCATGATGCTGTCATAAGAATGGCCAGATTGGGCCAGACCAATGGTCCATCTCGCCCAGTATCCTGTCTGCGGACAGTGGCCAATGCCAGATGCTACAAAGGGAATGAACAAAACAGAACACTTAGCAAATGATCCATCCCCTGTTGTCCACTCCAGGCTTCTGACAGTCAGAGGTGAGGGACACCCAGAGCATGGTTTTGCATTTCTGACCATCTTGACTAATAGCCATTGCTGGATCTGTCCTCCATGAACTTACCTAGTTCTTTTTTGAACCCAGTCCTACTTTGGAACTCATTGCCAGGCCAAAAAGGCTGACTGTGTGTTGTGTGACAAAATACTTCCTTCTGATTGTTTTATATCTACTGCCTATTAATTTCATGGGGTGACCCCTGGTTCTTGTGTTGTGTGAAAGGGTAAATAACACTTATTCACTTTCTCCACACCACTCGTGATTTTATAGATCTCTATCATATCTGCCCTTAGTCGTCTCTTTTCCAAGCTGAAAAGCCCCAGTCTTATTAATCTTTCCTCATATGGAAGCTGTTCTATACCCCTAATAATTTTTGTTGCCCTTCTCTGCACCTTTGCTAATTTATCTTTTTTGAGATGGGGTGACCAGAACTGCATGCAGTATTCAAGATGTGGGCGTAACATGGATTTTTTGAGTGATAAGCTATCCCTTCCCAAATGTTTCCTTCCATTCTGTTAGCTTTTTTGACTGCCGCCGCACATTGAGTGGATATTTTCAAAGCACTGTCCACAGTGATTCCAAGATCTTTGAGTGGGAACAGCTAATTTAGACACCATCATGTTGTATGTGTAGTTGGGATTGTGTTTTCCAATGTGCATTACTTTGCATTTGTTGTCATTGAATATCACCTGCCATTTAGTTGCCCAGTCACCCACTTTTGTGAGATCCCTTTGTAACTTGGAATCTGCTTTGGACTTAACTATCTTGAGTAATTTTGTATCGATTGCAAACTTTGCAATCTCGCTGTTTACCCATTTTTCCAGATCATTTATGAATATGTTGAACAGAACAGGTCCCAGTACCGATCCTTGGGGGACTCTATTTACTTCTCTCTATTATGAAAACAGACCATTTATTCCTCCCCTTTGTATCCTGTCTTTTAAGCAGTTACTGTTCCATGAGAGGACCTTCCCTTTTATCCCATGACTGCTTACTTTGCTTAAGAGCTTTTGGTGAGGGACCTTGTCAAAGGTTTTCTGAAAATCCAAGTACACTATATCCAGTAGATCACCCTTGTCAACATGTTTGTTGACCCCCTCAGAGACTTCTAACAGACTGGTGAGGCATGATTTCGCTTTACAAAAGCTGTGCTGATTCTTCCCCAACTAATCGTGTTCTTCTATGTCTCTGATGATAATTCTGTTCTTCACTATAGTTTCAACCAATTTGCCTGGTACTCAAAGTAGGCCTGTTATTGCCAGGATCACCTGTGGGGCCTTCTTTTAAAAATTGGTGTCACATTAGCTATCCTCCAGTCATCTGGTACAGAAACTGATTTAAACAATAGGTTTTACATACCACAGTTAGTAGTTTGCAATTTCACATTTGAGTTCCTTCAGAACTCTTGGGTGAATATCATCATCTGGTCCTGCTGATGTACATTAAACAATAGGACTGTCAAGCGATTAAAAGAATCAATTGTGATTAATCGCAGTTTTAATTGCACTGTTAATACCATTAGAATAGAATACCATAGAATACCATTTAGTCAAATATTTTTGATGTTTTCTATATTTTCAGGTATAGGCTGGGAGCACGGGGCTAAGAGCTGGGGCTTCATGCAATTAACGTGTTAAATTAATGCATTAATTTTGTTTTCAGTTAATTACAGGCATTAAGTGCAATTGACAGCCCTGTTGAACAGTAATATCAGTTTGTTCCAAAACCTCCTCTGCTGACACCTCAATCTGGGACAGTTCCTCAGATTTCTCACGGAGAAAGAATGGCTCAGGTGTGAGAATCTCTCTCACATTATCTGCAGTGAAGATGGATGTGAAGAATTTATTTAACTTCTCCACAGTGGCCTTGTCTTTCTTGAATTCTCCAGTAGCATGTCGATCATCCAGTGGTCCCACTGATTGTGTGGCAGGCTTCCTGCCTCTGATGTACGTACAACTTTTTGCTCTTAGTTTTGTGTCTTTTGCTAGGTGCATTTCAATTTCTTGTTTGGCCTGCCTAATTAGACTTTTACACTTGGCTTGCCAGAGTTTATGCTCCTTTGTATTTTCCTCAGTAGGATTTGACTTCCAATTTTTAAAGGATGCCTTTTTGCCTCTAACTGTCTCTCTCAGTCTATATAACCATGGTGATGGTTTTTTGGTCCTCTTCCTATTATTTTTAATTTAGGATGTATGTTTAATTTGAGCCTCTATTATGGTGTTTTAAAAAGTTTCCATGCAGCTTGCAGGCATTTCACTCTTGTGACTGTTCTTTTCACTTTCTGTTTAACTAGCTTCTTCATTTTTGTGTAGTTCCACTTTCTGAAGGTAAATGCTTCTGCAGTGAGCTTTTTCGGTGTTTTCCACCCTCACACCAAAGATGTTAAATTTAATTACATTATGGTTGCTATTACTGAGTAGTTTAGCTATATTTACCTCTTGGACCATATCCTGTGCACCACTTAGGGCTAAATCAAGAATTGCTTCTTCTCTTGTGGGTTCTAGGACTAACTGTTCCAAGTAGCAGTCATTATGACGGGCTCGTGCAGCAGATCAATGAGACAGCATGGTCTGGGTGAATGACCATGTGACTGGGAATTGGGGGACTCCTTTGTCTGAATTTCAGGCTAGGCGGTCATTTGGCTTCTTTGTGCCCCCGTTTTCCCTGCGTATAAAACGGGGATTATACTTGCCTGTCAGGAAGCTTATGGTAACTAGTTGATGATTGCTCTGAGGACACAGAGTACTGTGTAAGTGACAAAGCCCAGATTCTACATCCAGTTACTCACCTGCATCCACGCTAACTCCAGGCTTAGAACAGAGGGCACAGCTGGAGCCATACAAAATATTTGTGAGTTCAGATGGCCCATCCCTTTGGGCACGAATTCCCTCACCACTGTAAGATCAAAGGGTTCAGTTCCTTGCTTAAAAGAGCAAACATTAGAGCCTCCCCTGAAGAGGGTCCTGATGAAATGACCAATATTTTAACAGCAAGAGAACATGCATTTTAGCGGGAAAGTGCCACTAAAGGAAATGAAGTGGGCTTTTTGTCTTCACAGCAGAGAGAAGAGAGTGAATGGGAGCCAAAGTGTTTGATTAGGGCAGGGTTAATTTGGCTTGGGCCTATTATTTCTGCAATTCAGGAAGGTTGAGACCGCCTTGGATTGGGGCCATCTCTGGTTGTGGGGACTGCAAGTCCTCTCTGAAATGTCAAGTGGCTGACAGGATCTACACTCAGTCTTATCCCTTTGCGTGGATTTCATTTTGTAACATCTGATAAAGTGTTCACAGATATGCTTCCCGCCCCCAGGGTCCCGGCTTGGGCTGCTCTTGCTACCCCTTTGGCATGACTCAGTTGTGCCACCCTTGACTCACTTCACCATGCTGCTGCAGGTTCTGACCCGGTGAGCTCTCGCATTGCTACAGAGCACAGCGAGCTTGTAACTTCACTTTGGGATTTCCTTCTGCTGCAAGGGCTGTCTTTGCCTCTGAATGCAATAAACACGTTAGTTTCATACACGAAGGAAACATTTTCAAGCGAGTAAAAGATGCTGGTGCTAGAATATCTGCCATTAGTTTGGGAGCCAGTCCGTGCTGTCAATACTGGCCCAGCAGGATTTCCCAGCAATACCAGTGCTGGACAGGCAGAGTGTAAGGGCAGGGATGACATGAGCTAGAAGCTGGTGAAAGATGTGTCTGCAAAGGGGGTTGCAGATACTTCTGAAGTTGACCTGGCCATGGTACAGTGTATGTGCCCTTTCTTCTGGTCTGTGTAGGATCCCCCTGCACAGGAACCCATGTGGTCTCACAGTGCAAAGGAGGGCAGGGAGAAGCATGTCCACTGTACGATACAGAGGTCCCAGTCTGCTGCACGGGGAGTAAGGATGAAAGATGCACCATTGTGTGGACTCCTCCTTTCGCCTTGTGCTATAGGCACTGGAGTATCCTTCAGCCATTCAGCTGATGTTGTGTCCGTAGAGAGCATTATTCGGTGCCTGGAGAAGGATTCCTGTCTCCTAGTGAAATCCTCCAGGCTCTGGCAGAGGTCCTTGAGCTGCAGAGTGGATTTGTCCTTCACCGACTGTTCCAAAGATCAGTGTGTGTGTGGAAAGGCATGTGATGGGAGGACCAGGGTGCAGTGTATGTAACTCAGGGTATGGCTACACTTGAAATTTGCGCTTTGAAGTGTGAGTGTAGTCGGAGCGCCAGCGCTGGGAGAGAGCTCTCACAGCGCTGCACGTAAACCACATCCCTTACGGGTGTAGCTTGCAGCGCTGGGAGCCGGGCTCCCAGCGCTGCAGCACTGATTATACTGAGGCTTTACAGCGCTGTATCTTGCAGCGCTCAGGGGGGTGTTTTTTCACACCCCTGAGCGCGAAAGTTGCAGCGCTGTAAAGTGCCAGGGTAGCCATGGCCTTAGCTTGTTTGGGAAGAATTCCTTCCTGTCTGCGCTGGGGTTGGTTGACAGTGTTCTTACGCAACATGCATGATAGGCAGTGTTATCTAGTGGTTAGAAGGAGAGAACTGGGAGATGGGAGGCCCAGGTTCTAGTCCCAACTTTGCCGCAGACTTGTATGACTTTATGTTCATCTCTTGCAATAGGCCTGTCTTTTCAAAAGTGGCTGCTGGTTTTAGGCGCCTAACTTAAGATGCCTAGGACCTGATTTTCAGAGGTGCTGAGCTCATAAATGCTTCGATTTGAGTTGGAATGAGGGGTGCTCAGTGTTTCTAAATATCAGGGCTCAGCATGTCTCTATTTGGGCTCCTAAAATCAGTGGCCATTTTTTTTGCTGTAGCTCTTCTATGCCTTAGTTTCTCCAGTTTACCCTGGGGTAATGTCACTGATCTGAGTTAGTACAGTAGTGTCACTTGGTGGTGTTGGAATAATAAGATACCCGAGGTGACCCAAGGGACTCTCTCAGCTCGGGATCACTGAATATAATTGCTCTTACGCATCTTCTCGCATAATAATATTGAAGAATTACTGGTTATCAGTTGTGATGTCTTCAAAGCACTCCTCAGATTGATGGGTTGGATCAGTCAGTCCTATCTGAGGAGAGCTGTATAGGGCCAGCGCTGCAGAGTGGCCACACTTACAGCAACCAGCGCTGCAAGTGGTGTTAGATGTGGGCCACACTGCAGCGCTGTTGGGCGGCTTCAAGGGGGGTTCCGGGACCGAGAGAGCAAACCGGGAAAGGAAACCAGCTTCGCCGCGGTTTGCTCTCTCGGTCCCGGAGCCAGCCAGCAAACCGCAGGGAAGGAGACCTGCTTGCCTCGGGGTTCCGGGACCGAGAGAGCAACCGGGAACGCCGCGGTTTGCTCTCTCGGTCCCGGAGCCAGCCAGCAAACCGCGGGGAAGGAGACCTGCTTGCTCGGGGTTCCGGACCGAGAGAGCAAACCGGGAACGCCGCGGTTTGCTCTCTCGGTCCCGGAGCCAGCCAGCAAACCGCGGGGAAGGAGGACCTGCTTGCTCGGGGTTCCGGGACCGAGAGAGCAAACCGGGAACGCTGCGGTTTGCTCTCTCGGTCCCGGAGCCAGCCAGCAAACCGCGGGGAAGGAGACCTGCTTGCTCGGGGTTCCGGGACCGAGAGAGCAAACCGCGGCGAAGCTGGTTTCCTGTCCCGGTTTGCTCTCTTCGGGTCCCGGAACCCCGAGCAAGCAGTCTCCTTCCCCGCGGTTTGCTGGCTGGCTCCGGGACCCGAGAGAGCAAACCGCGGCGTTCCCGGTTTGCTCTCTCGGTCCCGGAACCCCGAGCAAGCAGGTCTCCTTCCCTGCGGTTTGCTGGCTGGCTCCGGGACCGAGAGAGCAAACCGGGAAAGGAAACCAGCTTGATTACCAGAGGCTTCCCTCCTTCCACGGAGGTCAAGAAAAGCGCTGGTGGGTGTCTACATTGCAATTACCAGCGCTGGATCACCAGCGCTGGATCCTCTACACCCGAGACAAAACGGGAGTACGGCCAGCGCTGCAAACAGGGAGTTGCAGCGCTGGTGAGGCCCTGCAGATGTGGACACTCTCAAATTTGCAGCGCTGTAACTCCCCTCACCAGCGCTGCAACTTTCCTGAATTTACTGAGAGCTGGAACATGCTAATCACTTTGCAGTTAAGGCTGGGACTGAAAAGAGAATGGTCTCTGGCTTACACTTCAGGGTCAAGCAGACAATGGCCCCGCTGGGAGATAAATGTTAGCCTGGCCAAAGTGCATTCCAAGAGAAGGGGTCACTCCTGCAGGAATCAGAAGGGCTCTTGAAAAGTTAAGATGAAACTGGAAAGAAATAAACCTGCAGCTCTGGTTTCATTACATGACATGGGAAAGGTTCTGTCGTAAGAATGGGACTGCTCATGTATGGCATCTTGCAGACATTTCTGTGCCTTTCCTTCCCCAGCCTAAACTTCTGTGCCTATCTCCTCTCCAGCACCACATTTGCCGTCAGGCACCCAAGTTTTGTTTTGCTCATGCTGGTGTAACTCCTGGGTTACTTAACTGAAATTAACGGAGGAACATGACTGAGAAACAGGAGAATCTGTCCGGGAGAGTCTACACACAGATTCCTGGTTGTGTCCCCAATGAGCCAACGCTCTGCTCATCAGTAGCTCTTCCTCATCCGCCTGCACCTTCACAGCGCCCTGTTCATTTGGGCAGCTTGTTAAACAACTAGTTCCAGGTTCTGAGTCCTACTGTAAATGTTTGTGGCTTTGCCATCCTGTTTTCCCATTTTTCTTAAGTCATTTTCCCCTTTTGCTGTGTGAGACTCTCACAAATGGGGTAATTGGCCCTACAGTGGAAAACGTGAGAGGACTTAATCCTGTATTATGGTCATCTCTAGTGGCTCCAGTGTAGATTGAAAAAACAACGCGGAGTCCTTGTGGCACCGTATAGACTAACAAATTTATTTGGGAATAAGCTTTCATGGGCTAGAACCCACGTCATCAAATGGCAAATACAAGAGCAGGTATAAATATATGAAAGGATGGGGGTTGCCTTACCAAGTATGAGGTCAGTCTAATGAGATAAGTCAATTAACAGCACAATAACTTTTGAAATGGTAATGAGTGGCCCATTACAGACAGTTGACGAGAAGGTTTGAGTAACAGTAGGGAGAAATTAGTATTGGGGAAATTAGGTTAAGGTTTTGTAGTGACCCAACCACTCCCAGTCTTTATTCAGGTCTAATCTGATGGTATCCAGTTTGCAGATTAATTCCAGTTCTGCAGCTTCACGTTGGAGTCTGTTTGTTTTTGAAGTTTTTTTGTTGAAGAATTGACTTTTAGGTCTGTTTATTGAGTGACCAGAGAGACGGAAGTGTTCTCCTACTGGTTTTTGAATGTTATGATTCCTGATGTCAGATTTGTGTCCATTTATTCTTTTGCATAGAGACTGTCCAGTTTGGCTAATGTACATGGCAGAGGGGCATTGCTGGCACATGATGGCATATATCACATTGGTAGATGTGCAGGTAAATGAGCCCCTGATGGTGTGGCTGATGTGGTTAGGTCCTATGATGATGTCCCTTGAATAGATATGTGGACAGAGTTGGCACTGGAGTTTGTAGCAGGGTTTGGTTCCTGGGTTGGTGTTTCTGTTGTATGGTATGTAGTTGCTGGTGAGTATTTGCTTCAGGTTGCGGGGCTGTCTGTAAGTGAGGGCTGGCCTGCCTCCCAAGGTCTATGAGAGTGAGGAATCATCCTTCAGCATAGGTTGTAGATCTTTGATGATGTGCTGGAGAGGTTTTAGTTGGGAGCTGTAGGTGACGGCTAGTGGCATTCTGTTACTTTCTTTGTTGGGCCTGTCTTGTAGTAGGTGACGTCTCGGTACCCTTCTGGTTCTGTCAATCTGTTTCTTCACTTCAGCAGGTGGGTGTTGTAATTTTAAGAATGCTTGATAGAGATTCTGTAGATGTTTGTCTCTGTCTGAGGGATTGGGACAAATGCGTTTGTATCTTAGATTGTAGATTGAGGTACTGTTCTACTCAGTGCTGTACACACCTGCAGACCCGGCCCTGGAGTGCTTACAGTCTAAAGAGACAAGACCGCCAAAGGTCGGATTATTGTCTCTCTGTCACAGTTGGAGAACTGAGACATGGATATTAAGGGAATTGAGGTCGAGCCTCCCGAGTCCCATTCTGGTGCCTTAACTGCAAACCCATCAAATATACATAACAGAAAATATTGGTAATTGCTCCAGGACGGAATCCCAGATGTTACTTGTAACAATCAGGAACATTGTTCAGAGATGTGTTTATAAATGACAGCACCAGTTTAAAATAGAGACTACAGTACAGGGCCCCTTCTTGCTTTCTCCCCATTTCTTGTCCACCCAAGCTATCTTCCTGATGGATTGTTCTTAACTTGCCTCTTAGTCATTCATCCTCTCAGCACCTATAGGAATCCCAAACCAAACTCCTTTGTCTTATGACTTGCCCTGTTGCCTCATTTCATCTGTGGGAGAGGTGAGTTATTTGTGCTTGTTAAGATCTGATGAGATCCTACAGTTTACTGGTACTGTATTAAGCAGTGCATTGTATATAGTACTGTTCTGAATCCTGTAAAGCCAGAGCATTCTAAACTGAGAAACTGCTACATCCGCTGTGTGTATTTATTTAAATATTTGAGGACTGATAAAGTCTTTGTGCATAAAAATAAATCCACCTGGGGTGTCTATAAAATCTGAGATTCGGCAAAGGTTGTAAAACTGTTAGCAACCTGCTTTGGTATATTAACATGTTATTGATGTACAAAGATCAGCTGGCCTCTGTATTTCTTGCATCTTGCAGCCTCTATTGAAACTTTTTTTCTTCTAATAATTTAATTGCCTTAAACCCTCCTGTATAGAGGTAGGGATGCAAACAAAGAATTCTACACTGGTTCTGTTTTAGGACTGCGTTAGTACAGAGCCATCAGAATGGTAGTGTGCTTTCAAAACAAGTGAAGGTGAAAATATTGGCAAATGATTAGTGGTTCTGGGTTGTCTAGCTGTGATTCAGCATGTTGGCGAGTGGCTAGTGATTCTGGGGGCTTCAAGCTCTGGATGCCCAACGTGAGCCACCTTAAAGGGGCCTGACATTCAGAAGGGAGGAGGCCAGACCTCTCTGAAAGCCCAGCGTCTTTCAGGTGGCTCAGTGTGGGCCCATGAGTTCACTAGTCAATTTTGAAAGTCTTGGCCAAAGGGCCTGCTGCCATCGGTATGTTTCTTGGAATATCTCGGTATGGGAATGAATAGAGGAGACATCCCCTTCTGGCTGTGTTGAGTGGGAGGAGGGTAGGAAGAGAGGGCACCGGGGGGATTAATATTAATGTTTGATTCAAGTGTGTCCTTCCACCCCTGCCCTTCCTTGCCTCTATGCCGGGATATGCTGCCAGTAAGGCTAGCATGTGATGTCTTATTGCAGCCCCACCCTGCCAATATGGGCACAAGGCGGGTTCTGGCATGCAGCTATCTGATGTAGTTCTGCAGGTTGGGCTAGTTCCTACATTACAGGGTTCTAATGCTTATCCAAATGCGGGAAGGAGAAGTGCTGATAAGGGAAACTGCCTTTTCCAGTTCTGGTTTCTATGGAAACAGGACATCAGAAGAGCAGAAATGCAGTAAGTGCTTTAAAATAATTGTCAGTTCTCAGAGCACATGGCCTGTTCTCAGCTCAGTCACTCACCTCTGTTGCGATGGTAGCTGGAAGTGGCCAGCCCCCATAACAAGATGCTTCAGCAGAAGAGCACTAGTATATGCAAGCAGCCTGTGTTTTAACCTCTGAGTCATCTAAATCAGGGGTTCTTAACCTTTTTCTTTCTGAGCACACACCCATTCCCACCCCTGTTCCCCAGTATGCTATAAAAACTGCTTGGCCCAGCCATGCCACAACTGTTTTTCTGCATATAAAAGCCAGTGTCGGTGTTGGAAGGTAGCAAGGAGGGCAATTGCCCGGGATCCCATGCCACAGGGGGCAACACAAAGCCAAGTTGCTCAGGCTTCAGCTTCAGCCCCTGGTGGTGGGGCTCAGGGCCCCAGACTGCAGTCTCATGCAGTGGGCTTTGGCTTTCTGCCCTGGGCCCTAGCGAGTCTTATGCCAGCCATGCTTCGTGGACCCCCTGAAATCTGTTCGTGGCCCCCCAGGAGGCCTGAGAACCACTGATTTAGATCTCTTCTTAACTGGATTAGACAACACGGCCGCTAATAAACTGGGGTCAATCCAGGCTACCTCTCCCAACATTGCTTGTGCTAGTGAAATGGTGGGAAATGTGAAGAAAATGGGCAGTGCCGTTGCAGCTTCTGTGATAGACTTTCTATCTCAGTGTTTTGAGTGTTGACATTACGGATTCCTCAAGAAATATCTACACACTTTCGGGTACCAGAGGCTTGGCTCCGGTAGTTCAGGAATCAAGGCCGTCCTTAGGTATACACAGCTGCCTAGGGCACCATGAAATTTTGGGCACCAAATAGCCCCAGATTTCATGGTGTCTTAGGCAGCTGTGTGCTGCATACGCAGCAGCACCAGCCCCGCAACCAGCCCTATCCCCTGGCCCGCCTCCCCACGAGCTGCGCCCACTGCAAAGGGCAGGGCCGTCCCTAGGAGAGTGTGGGACCCCGGACAACTCCCTCTGCCCTACCTCTTACCCTCCTCCCTGCTCCACCCCCAGCCAGTCCTCATTCCACCTCTTCCCCCAGTGACCTCGCACTTGTCAGCAGTGTGTGTTGGAGAATCTCTCTCAATTTCATCTCTATTCCCCTGAACTTGATGGAGTTACGCTGAGGATGGATTTGGCCCCATGGACTTAGATTTTCTCACCCGAAAGACAGGGGTATCAGCACTGTACATTGAGGGTTATCTCTGTGATAGAATGTTATTGTCCAGCTGTCCTTGCTGAAGCTTCCTCTGGCTTTTTTGTTTACAGGGGTTAGGAAATCAGTCTCATCTTGCAGAGCTTAGTGCTGAAGTCAGAGCGAACAGTGCTCCTGGCCACAGGGCCGGTGCAACTATTTAGGCAACCTACGCGGCCGCCTAGGGTGCCTAGTGGTTGGGGACGCGCGCCTAAAAGTCCCCTAAGGCAAGGAGATGGAATGGAGGTGAGCTGGGACTGGAGAGGTTTTAGCTGGGGGCTGTAGGAAAACTAAAACCTCTCTAGCGCATCATCAAAGATCTGCAATCTATCCTTAAAGATGATCCCTCATTCTCACAGATCTTGGGAGACAGGCCAGTCCTCGCTTATAGACAGCCTCCCAACCTGAAGCAAATACTCACTGGCAACCGCACACCGTACAACATGAACACTAACCCAGGAACCTATCCTTGCAACAAAGCCCGATGCCAGCTCTGTTCACATATCTATTCAAGTGACACCATCATAGGACCTAATCATGTCAGCCACGCCATCAGACGCTCGTTCACCTGCACATCTACCAATGTGATATATGCCATCATGTGCCAGCAATGCCCCTCTGCCATGTACATTGGCCAAACCGGACAGTCTCTACGCAAAAGAATAAATGGACACAAATCTGACATCAGGAATCATAACATTCAAAAACCAGTGGGAGAACACTTCAACCTCTCTAACCACTCAGTGACAGACCTGAAGGTGGCAATTTTGCGACAAAAAACCTTCAAAAACAGACTCCAAAGAGAGACTGCTAAACTTGAGTTAATATGCAAATTAGATACAATTAACTCAGGTCTAAACACTAATTGAATCTATTTCCCTGTGTTAAGTTCTCCTCACACCTTCTATAGATCATCTTAATTATCGCTTCAAAAGTTTTTTTTTTCTCCTGCTGCTGATAGCTCATCTCAATTGATTACTCTTCCAGTTGGTATGCATACTTCCACCTTTTCATGTTCTCTGTATGTATAAATATCTCCTGTCTGTGTGTTCCATTCTATGCATCCGAAGAAGTGAGCTGTAGCTCACGAAATCTCATGCTGAAATAAATTTGTTAGTCTCTAAGGTGCCACAAGTACTCCTGTTCTTTTTGCGGATACAGACTAAGACGGCTGCTACTCTGAAACCTCCTTGCTCTTGTGCCTGAACGTTGTGTAGGTCACTTGTGCTCGCTTTGCAAGGAAGTTGCTCCTGGCATCGATGTTGGGGAAGAAGACGCTGATTGAGAGTCCTTCAGGAGCTGATGTTCAGCTCATCAAACCTTCTTTAGTTAATTAAAGCAACAGGTGTCATGGTTTCAACAGAATCCTAACACGTACTTATGTATGCAGGGCTGCAAAGCCAGATCCAATACATTCACTCTTCAGACTGTCTCGGGCTGTTTCAGACAGCTTCTGAAAGGAGTTTCCCTTTGCTGCCATATGTCCATGTTGACAGGTTGTGCTCTCTGGTCTGCAGACCCTGAAAAATCTCGTATGGTCTCAGCCATATGCTGACTATTCAGTTTAACCCCTAACTTCCACTTTTTTCTGTCTCCAGTGGGTCAGACAAGTCAGACATCAGTGTTGAAGTGAAACTTCTTTATCTCCCATAGGGTGGGAATTTTGTACTTCTCTTTTTTGACTTATTGAGGGCTTGCTGGGTTTTGACTGGCATAAATATGTTTTTCTGGCTTCATGTGATCTTGGTTTTACTCAACAGTTGCTTGTTGGTTTCCTTATAAAACCAATGGCATAGTATCATCAACAGTCTGAGCACCCTGATTGGAGAAGAAAATATGGGCCAGGAGAACTGTCAGGACGGGGAGAGGAATTCCTGCCAGGAGTGTCTTTTTCTTCCTACAGTCCTCTCTGTTGCTCTTTTGTTTTAAACTCTAAATTAAAATTGTCTGCACAGTTGAGGCTGGGAAACAAAATCTTCTGATCACTTGGCCTGGGCAGCTTTAGATTTCAAATTTGATGTCTGTTGCAAAAATGTGGCTATCCAGTCTGCATGCTTAAGTCTCAGTCCCTCAGGCAAATTGAAATGAAATATTATTGCTTTTGCAACTAAGTGTCTTTCTCTGCACTCTTCTTGTTCTGCTCTGGGCTATTGGGCTAAGATTGCTCAGTTTTTATCCTCTTGGTTTAGCATGTCCAAACCTCATTTAACCTGATGTGTTGAGCTTTGTCTTCACTTTAAAATGCCCCTACAAATCAGACGCTGAGGCTGTGCAATTGACTTCAAGTTCAATTCTAGATGGCTGATGTCCATCCGGTTTGCAGTCTAGATCTGATCATGAAGAGTAGCCTGCCTGGTGCTGCTGCTGGGTGCTCCCTGTGACCGTGTTCCCAATTCTTTTCACGCTGGTAGCAAATAGCCTGTTGGAACTGGAGAGTTTCTACTCTTGGACCACTCACTTGTCTCTTCATCAGATCCCGGAGTGTTCTTCATTGCCTGCATGTGGGTGGGGCTTCTGCCACAGCGGTATTCTAAGTTAGTGGTATTTCCACCAGGGGTGACGCAGGCAGGTGGCTGGTGAACACATAAGCCTTGTTCAAAAGGCCTGTGTGCTGTCATTTGCTTCCCATTTAATGGTGTCTAAATGTCAATTTGGAGGCAGCCAATGTGGGTGAGGGCGCAGCCTCTCCTGTTCCATCCCAGGGAAAGCACTCCTGAGTCTCAGTTTGTACATTGCCAGAATGGGCCAATTCTTCATTGCTGGGCCACCGTGTGGGGTCAAGGCACCAAAACCACAGACTGGTGCTTGCTGTAGTTTAGTGAATGTGACACCTGCATCTTCAATGGCAGGAAACCCAACACTTCTGTTTGCCCAGAGGGTGCTCAGCCTTGTGCTGGGTTCTGGGTAACAAGATCCTTCCCAGACGGGTTGAACACTTCATCCGATTATGGGTTGTGGGTCAGTCATGCATATTAGAGGCCGATTTGTGCCTGGGATTTTGACACTGTGTGGGATGTACGCAGATGCGTATCTATACTTGTGAACTCTATGGATCTGTATCGACCTGACTCTCTGCCATGCCTTGGGATAATCGCTATATGCAATTATTCCAGCAGTAAATACTATAGTGATAGCGCATGCTTCAAGGCAGTTCCTGTCTTGCAGCGTAGATCAGACAAGGTGATTTATTAACCTGAAATTTCTCATTGATTTGTGTGTTTGTCTTTGATGCCTTGAGCTCTCCATGGAGGTTTGAGGCTAGGTGTGGTATTATGATGGTTTCATCTCTGGAAATCCATCTCTTTGATGAGGAAATCCTGTCTTGTGAGATTAGGAAAGTAGTTGTTATGTTTGTGTCAGTCTGCGGCAGCTGAGCAGTCTCACTGCACAAAGTTGCTTCCTTTGTTTGATTCCAGTGTGCAGACATCCCGCAGAGTATCAGCTGCGGGAGGGCAGAGGCACAACCACGGTGGCAGGATTTTAAAAAGAGCCCCTGTGACATACCTAGGGTGCAGTCTACACTAGCTGGGTCATCTCTGCCCTCTAACCTGGGGGCTCTTTACACTGCCTTGTTGTTCTTGCCTCCATTCCTGGACTGCTTGCAATCCACCACTGATGTGTAAGTCACTCCCAGCTATATATCTGTGTGCACTTGCTACCTGTCGGTCACACCCAGACTTTTACGAGCTTGGATTATACTGCAGGGTGACCCCAGCATACTCCCAGCCCCAGATATTTCCCCAGAATTGTATGTCTTGCACTGCCCAGCCCTCTCCTGGGCAATATAAGCTCATATAAGTCCATCATTTTATTAATAGAAATGATACGCACAAAACCAGTTCTCCCAAGTACTTCAGTCAAAACACACTGGTTTAGATAAAAGGATAAAATGAGTTTATTAACTACAACGAGAGAGATTTTGTGTGAATATAAGTAATGAAGTACAAGAAAAATAAAGATAAAAAGCAGCTAGTGCCTCGCTTAACAAACGGTTAGATTCTAAGCAAAGATTCTCTTGCCACATGTTCTCAACAGTATTACTGGACCAGCTTTGTAAGGCCAGGACCCCTTCTTCTGTGTAATGGCTGCTTCGTTTGTTCCTTCTGGTGCAGTGAATCGATGGAGAGCAAGAAGGAGGGGTGCTTTGGGGTGTTTCCCCTTTCTTTTTATAGTTCTCGCCTGCCTTTGGGCAGCATCTCCAGCCAGGAGTCAGGAGACAGAAGATCTATGTGGACAGGAACCCCGGGCTGTTTCTTTGCTAAAATTTAGATTTGTTACCCACATCCCCTTTCCTGCCAAAGAACGACCACTTAGTAGGTGATTGTCCGTTGACCTTATGTACCTCTGGCTTAAGCAGCAGCTTGCCCTTTGTCATGGAAGAACTGGCTTGGCCACTCCCCAGGCTTGGAATATGTGTTAGTAACTCCAGACTGAGGAATCTTAGAACTCGACATGTAATGTTGCTACACATGTTTTACCAGGACAATAATAATCAGCAAATTATGAATTTTCAAGTGGTACCTTCCAAGGCATACTTTGTACAAAGATCATTACAATGGTATGTCAGGGGTGAATATAAGGGTACAGTCTGTCTCAGCTCTGTAAAACGTATTACCGCTGGTTGGGCTTGCTAAGAGAAGGGTGATTAAATCTTGTGTTTCCAGGCATGAAGTGACTGCCGGAAGGGGTCAGAAAGGACATGCCCCTCTGTGTTCTCCTCCAGTATCCATGTATTGCATTTCATGCTTAGCTGGGGGTGTCACAGTAGCTTCTTGCCTTCTTGTGAAGCATCAGGGTACTGTCTGCTGCTTTGGACAGAACACGTGGGGGGGGAGGGCGTGCGCGGTTGTGGCAAATCAAGCATTCCTATTCAGCAACCCAAGGGCATGTTATAGTTCAGAAGTAAGCCTTGGGAGCTATGATGTACTAGCAACCTGGGTGTCTGAGGGCTATGACCATAGTTACATTGAACCTCCCTTGTGGCTTCAGGGGAATTACAGGAGTGGATGGGAGGGAAACAGTTGCCCCTGTTCCATCCCAGAACATTGAGGCAGATGTGTCTGCCCAGATCTTACCCATGATCTGCTTCCACTTGACTCCTTCCTTCACTACTCCCATCCTCTCTAAGGGAGCCAGGGACAAAGGCAGCCTTGTTCTTAAGCCCAGTGGCAGGGGCTACTCAGGACCGGCGCTAGGGTTTTGAGCGCCTTAGGCGGACGGCAATTTCGCTGTCCCGCGGCTCGGTGGAGCTGCCGCAGTGGTTTCTGCCGGCGGTCCGGTGCTCCACGGCTCCGGTGGAGCTGCCGCAGTGGTGTCTGCGGGCTGTCCACTGGAGCCGCGCGAGCAGCCAACCGTCCGCAGGCACGATTGCGGCAGCTCCACCTGAGCCGCGGATCACGGGAATTGCCTGCCACCCCCTCCGGTGGCACCCTGACCCTGGGGACACCCTGGGCTGCCGGCTGCCGCGGCGGTGCCCTGACCCTGGGGACACCCTGGACTGCGGGCTGCTGCGGAGGCGCCCTGACCCAGGGGACACCCTGGGCTGCCGGCTGCCGCCGGCAGCTCAGACTCCCTCTCTGTCCCAGCAGCAGCGGCTGCTCAACCATTTAAAAAAAAATTGGGGGGCGCTTTTTGGCGCCCTCAAATCTCGGCGCCCTAGGCAACCGCCTAGTCTACCTAAATGGTTGCACCGGCCCTGGGGCTACTGACCTAGCATTAGGCTGAACAGCCAGACATCAAAGTCCTGGGACTCCTACTGTTTGTAACATACTTAAGCCATATTTGTGCAAGAGGTCTTGACATTTTTTGTTGGGTAAACACTAATCAAGCCCTTAGCGTGCAGTGTGCCAGCACCTGGTGCTTGGGCACTGGGAGCGGGAGATGGATAAGTCCATTGTTTGCCCTGAAGCTTTTAGAAAAGTCTGATGTTTCAGCTCAAAGTACAAAAAGAAGTGTGGAAAAATTTCCCCTTACAGGCAGGTTTTTCTTACCTGAGAGGAGCAATGTCAATTGGCAATACAAGAGGGTAAAATCATCACGAGGGTAAAATCACAGCTCATCTCTCACTGGGGTGGAGATTTTCTTTTTTTCCCATAAGAAAATTTCTTCATGCAGTAGCCAAAATAATGGGGAAGTGGTTGGAATGAAAAGTAGAGAGAGAATCTTGCAAGGGTAGTTGAAGGACTGAGGTGCAATACAAGTGCTGATCTTTCTCCCACACACCTCCCTTTGGATCTCTACAGAGCTCCTCACATTGTTCTTGTCCTCACCTGTAATAGTGAAGTAAGATGACTTATTGTTGATGCAGTGCTAAGGTTGCAAAACCTGGAAATTCCAGAAGTTACCAACTTGAGATCTAATCAGTTTTAACATAATGGGTAAAAAGTAGCTTTGTGTCTTCCAATTTTTGAGGTTGTACAATCTCTCATTCCCATTATATAAAAAATAGCTTTGCGATGTGAAAGACTCCTAGGAATAGGGGAAGTGGTAAAACTGACTGGACGCAAATTGCTAAATACACAACATAAAGACTCTTCCCGCCCCCCCCCCCCCCTCATTTATTTCAGTTCTAGGAATCAGGGTTTATCTGAAACAATGATGGGTAAAACACGTGAACAGAAGTATGTTTTTTAAGATGCTGTCTCTTTAAAGTTTTTTTTCACATTTTTAATTCAGTCTCTCTCACAGAGTCTGTCACCTGGTATATTTCGCTGCCTTACCAGAGGTAATCTTTCCCCTAGTATTGTTTGTTTTTCAATGCCTGGCCTATAAGGACATGCTCAGCATTCCAAGGGTTTGCAGTGTGGTACAGGGTGTACTCAGTGTGTTATATAATTATACACAATTATATCTTGTTTTGGAGTTATAGGGCCAGACTTTTAAATGGTGACCTCCCTTTTTGTGCATGCAATTACTATATTAAGTGTAATTTAGGCCACTCAGATGTCTAAGTCTCTGACAGTACTTGCTAATTGGGTGCTGAGATGTCTTATGATCTAAATTGTGCTATGGCTTGACTTCTTCCCTTTGGACCCTTTCTTTATGGTTATTTGTTATTATAAACAACAATAGCCAGATTTCTTTTTTAAAGGGGTGGAGCACCTGTAGCTCTAGTAACTTCAGCCAGAGCAGGAGTTGCTTAACACTACAAACAGGCCACTAGAGTTTACAACAGATGCCTTTGTTAGTTTTATGAATCCCAGGAAGTATCTTTTCTCTAATGATTTGCTTATGCAAATTGTGTCCCAGGAGGGAGGTCCAGTTAAGGCTAAGCTAAAAAATCAGGTTTATCAAAACTCAACATTAGAGCCCTGCGGAGATACAAAATGTGTATCTGCATCTGATATGCAAACCGAAAACATGGTCTGTGGATATAAAGCAGATACCCGCAGATTTGCAGGGCTCTAGATACAAATTTTGTATCTGCATCCATCTGTGATCCGTAAACATGGACATATCTACAGATTTGCAGGGCTCTACTTAACATTATGCTACACATATTTGTTTGTGGGGCATGGCAGAGTGAATATTGCATGTTTTTCCTGCTGTTCTAGTCTTTGTAAGTAAAAGAGAATAGGAGAGGAAAAGGATTTCTCTACTTTTGTCTGGTGGTTTACTCTGTGCATTGGACAATTCTGTGTCAGGTCAGTTTCACTTTCTTCTCTCCTTTCTAGTCAATTTTCCCCATTTAAGTGACGTTACTAGGGCTCCGTGAGGCTCTTTCCCCTTGGATCCGACTGTGGGGTCAGGGCCTTATATGTATCCGCCTGGGTGAGCCTGATGCTGCTCCCACTAAAGTCACCGACAAATGCACTGCCATTGTCTCCATTAGCAAGTGAGCTGGCTCTGTGGGTGGCTAACAGCTTAGCACAACTTTTTGCTGTGCATATGTATGCTCAGTGCTGCATTTTCAGACATTTATGACTGTTCAAAACCATTCTCCCCACCACACATGCGCATGCACACGACCCACCTTCATGTCCTCCCTCCCCAAACTTAGCCAAGCATGTGCTGCTCATTAAGACCTGTTGAGACACCAGAACCCTGATCTTGCACAGGCAGAACCCAGTTGACTTCTCTGGGGCTCTGTGTGAGTGCAGTGATCAGAACAAAACGGCTGTTTTTGAACTTAGCCCTAAGGTGGGGGAAAGAGAGGCTGCTTTTTACAGTGGGGTAGAGGGGTGGGAGGGAGGAGTGTGTGAGCTTGTTCTCCTGTTATTCCACAGCCAAAGGGGTTTTTCTCAGATTTTGCCTGAAGTGAATTTGTATGAGACTGAGCCTGGAAAATGTCAGCGCGAAAGCTGACTGCTTTGGAAAGCTGCCTGTACATGTGGAAACAATAGGTAACAGTTTTCATTCCAATCTCCTATGGGGCAGTTGCTGCTGGTGAGACCGTTGTATTATAACTTACCTAGAGCGTTAAGCATTCAAAGCATTGCACAAATACTGACCTTTAAAGCACCCAGCTCTGCACCTGGCCTCATTTCTTCTTACACCCCACCCCCTCCTTATTGAACGCTCCTGCATTGTTACTGATAACTTTACCTTAGGCTGCATCCAGGCTTCTCCTAATGGTCTTTTGCCCTCTTCAGACATATCTCCCTTACACATGGAACAGACCTGCCCCCCGGTCCAAGTTCTCCAAGCCTTCTGCTCTGGGAGGTCTAGTGAGGCTAACCTCAGAATGTGTCTCTTGACTGCTCCTAGTGGTGGTAGTGCTGTCTCTGGTATGGTGTCTGGAGACTGTAAGCTCTTTGAGGCAAGGACCTAGTAATTTATCAACCTATCTGATGTAGCTTTGCCTCTGGAAAAGTCTTTGTGCACCTATGAGTGGGAGTTTTCAAAGTCACCTAAGTGACTTAGGCACCCAAGATCCTGCATTGAAAGTAAATGGGACTTGTGTGCATAATTCACTTAAACACATTTGAAAATCCCAGACTGTAAAAATAAGACTTCCCCACTCCCCAAAGAGTTGGATCCATTGTTAAAAGAAACCGGGCTGGATCCAAAGCTGTTCCCATGTGCTGGCTGTTTAGGGAGCTGCGTGATGTGAAAAGAGCTGGTGGCCCCAGGTAAGTTCCTTGTAGATAAGTTGTTTTTGCCTGAGAAGCCAACCATAACTGAGCACCTTACTGGAATCTCACAACTGGCCAAAAACCAAATGGCCTCCCTCCCTCTTTCCAAGAGGTAGTTCCTTTGGGCCAGGTTTGAAGCACAATGGCAGGGTAGGGTTGGGGAAGCTTGCCCTGCTGCTACTTGTGCTGTACAGATTCTACATCAGAAAGAAGAACTAGAACTAAGAACTAGATACAGGCAGATCAAACAGAATCAGCAAGAGAAAGCTGTGCCTGGGCTCTTCCAATGGCCATCCCCATGATAGATGATCCTGGGTTTCTTTTGTGCATTTCACTCACTGCTGACTGCTCTTTTTTCCTAGGGTCCAGGAACCGGGTGACTCTCCTCTTCTGATTGAAGAATGGTCGTGTTAAGGCAGTTTGGGTTGCTTCTCTGGAAGAACTACATTTTGCAGGTACTTTCACACTGGGCTTTCTGTGAGGAGGAGAATAGATGATTGTGGAGATGAGGCTAAGAGAAGCATGGCTTTAGCTGTCTAATGTACAATATTTCAAATTAAGTCACTTCTCAAGACCCTCCTGGTATGTCTTCAAGCTCCAGTGAACCTTAGCCATTAGGGCAAGTCATCATCAAGAGGAGAACGTCTCTGGGTTCATTTTCTTCTGGATTTGTCTGAGTGTATGCATGAGGAAGGCAGGGTGGTTTTAGTTTTTTGTCATACCCCTTCCCTGCCCCCGACCCTCTCCCCTTCCCCATTTATCAATCCTTGTCAGTAAAATCAGGACAGCCTGTTGATTTTTTTGGTTCTTTGCAATCTGCTTCGAATACAGTCTGGGGTACACAGTCTAGCTGTGAGCTCGTCATTGAATTTGTTTGCTCTGCAAGGCTAAGCTGTGAGACTAGGGCAGCTGGACACTGGCTTGTTTCTTTCAGACACTTCAGATTTGACATCAGTATTTCAGCATCTGGAAACTAACTAATCAGGGAACACTGTTTTAAATGCCTGATCTCTCAGTTACTTTTATTTTAGGGTGGGGACTCTATCCATCTGGCATACAGCCCACACCCAGCTGGCATGTTGCTCAGGGCATCTGATCCATGTTCCATCCTGCTTTGCTCCCAAATGCTGCGTGTGCTCTGGGCAGAGCAGAGCACTGACTGGAAGCTGCTGACCAAACTCACCAGGGGAGTTGTCAGGGTTCCTTCCCCACTCTGAACTCTGGGGTACAGATGTGGGGACCTGCATGAAAGACCCCCTAAGCTTATTTTTACCAGCTTAGGTTAAAAACTTTCCCAAGGCACAAATTCCACCTTGCCTTGAACAGTATGCTGCCCACACCAAGTGATCTAGACAAAGAATCAGGGAAAAGACCACTTGGAGTCCTGTTCCCCCAAGCCCTGCACCCCCTTTCCTGGGGATGGCTTGAGCATAATATCCTCACCAGTTAGTACAGGTGAAAACAGACCCAAATCCTTGGATCTTAAGAACAATGAAAAGTCAATTGGGTTCTTAAAAGAAGAATTTTAATTAAAGAAAAGGTAAAAGAATCACCTCTGTAAAATCAGGATGGTAAGTACTTTACAGAATAACAAAAGATTAAAAAAAACAGCGAATTTCCTCTCTAGACAAAACTTTAAAGTTACAAAAACAGGGATAAACCTCCCTCTTAGCACAGGGAAAATTCACAAGCTAAAACAAAAGATAACCTAACGCATTTCTTTGCTATTACTTACTTTTTCTGCAATATTAGATGCTTAGCTTAGATATGACTTAGGGAGATGTATTTTCCCTGCCCTGGTTCATTGTTGACTGGGAGACACAGACAAAAAAACTTTCAAATCTGTGGGGGAAGGATCTTCTCCCCTTATTGGTCCTTTAGGTGAGGTGCCACCCAGGTTATCTGAGCTTCTTAACTCTTTACAGGTAAAAGAGGAATTAACCCTTTACAGGGTAAAGAGGGATTTTATGCTACCCTTAGCTGTATGCTTTTGACAGGTGTGTGTGTATTTATTTATTTATTTTGGTGCTGCCCCTTGTGCATGGCCCACACTCCTAATCCTTGTTCTCCACCCTCTCATTGCAACTCTCCCACAACCCTGCTGCGTGTGGGCGTTGTGGAAGAAGTGCTAGGTGGAGAACACTAGGATTGGTTAGGTGAACGGGTGTTTCCTTCAGTGTCTCTATCCTGATTGAAAGGGCACTGGCTGGGGGAAGTGGGTAATCCAATGATCCTATAGAAAGATTCATTTCACTAAATGTCTCCTTGTCGTTGCCCCTGCATCACCTCCTCAGATGGAACGTTCTGATAGAGCTGGTCCACTTGCCCATGGAAAGGCAGTAGAGAGGGAGCATTAGTCTGTCTACATCCAGCCATGCTGGTAACTCAAGACTTGTTCTTGGCACTGTAACCGTTTGAGCTCATGTTGGGAGAGGAGTGAACACGGGGCCCAGCTCCACCTCGCCACTATCCAGATAGACCCCGCGATGCCTGTTGAAAGAGGGAGAGGACCTCTGGCTTTCCACCCACCTGGGCTTGACTACTGCCTGCCTCTTGAGTACGAACGGCTCGCTGCCGGTTCAGCTCTGCCCCTCACTGCCAAAGCTGTCTGCCTCTTAGGATTGTGGTGATGCACTGGACCAGCGGGAGGGGAAGGCAGGTTGGGTTAGATCTGGCTCCACTTAGGCGGCCTGATTCAGCAGCGCGGAGCCTGTCTCTTCCTTGATGGAGCACCCTGTCAGCCCAATTGTTTCTACAAACTGGGCAGCAATGAGAAGCGTAAGCTCCTTCAGGCTGACCGGTGAGCGAAGGGTTAATGGGCCATCCATCAGACAGCAGCTCAAACAGTGCTTAGCTCCTTTGGCCTCTTGCTGATTTGGGGCCACCTTTCCTGTTCTCACGTGACTCACCACCCAGACATGCAGAGGCACGGAGCCTGCCCTTGCGGGGGGGGGGCAGAATCTGTAGTTTGTTTTCACAATTAAAAACCATGAAAAAGTTGCAGATCAACACTATATGTCTGAAAAAATCATAAACCCACAGTGCGGTCCTAGTCCGTGACTAGGGCTCCTAGGCACTATGGCAGTGGTCACCAACCGGTCGATCGCAATTGACTGATCAGTCCTAGGGGATCTCCCAGTCGGTCATAATCTCCAGCAGCGCAATGTGGCTACCACTAAGGGAGACTCCCTGCCTACCCTGGCCCCATGCTACTTCTGCAGCCCGGGGGCAGGGGTCTTCCTCTGCACGCTGCTCCTGCCTGCAGGCACCAGCCCAGCAGCTTCCATTGGCTGGGAGAGCTGTGGGGACGGTGCTTGCAGAGAGGAGCAGTGTGTGGAGCCACGAGGCCGCCCACCCCAGGGGTCACAGAGGCATGTTGGCCCCTTCTGGGAGCTGCCAGAGGTAAGCACTGTCCAGCGGGAAACCACACTCCAATCCCCATCCCTGAGCCTCCTCTCAGAGTTAGCACCCTGAACACCCTCCTGCACCTCAACTCCCTGCCCCAGCCCTGACCCTCCTTCCAGAGCTAGCACCCCGTACCCACTCCTGCACTCCAACCCCCTGCCCCAGCCCTGACCCCCCTCCCAGAGCCAGCACCTTGTACCCACTTCTGCATACAAAACTCCATGCCTCCTCCTGCACCTCCCAACACTCTGCTGCAGCCCGGAGCCCCCTCCTGTACCCAAACTCCCTCCTTGAGCTTGCACCTTTACCCCCTCCTGCACCCCTCACCCCCTGCCCCAGGTTCAGTCCAGAGCCCCTTCCACACTGCGAACCCTTCGGTCCCAGTCCGGTGAAAGTGAGTGAGCGTAGGGAAGAGCGAGCGATGGGGAGGGGGGATGGAGTGAGCAGGGCAGGGCTTTGGGGAAGAGGCAGGGTAAATCCTGGGTTGCCATTAGATTCAAAAAGTGATCTTGGGCGTAAAACAGTTGGAGACCACTGCACTATGTGGATGCAGCTACCACATCATGGAGGGCTGGAGCCAGCGGCCTGAATGAGGAGACTTCACTTTGAACTTGCTTCACTTCCCTCGTCTCTTGTCTGATGCGCTTAGTGCTGGGAGGCAGCATTGTCTAGTGGGTAGAGCACAGGCCTCTTTATGTAGGTTTGTACTTCAGAGGTTCCTGCAGAATGGGGGACACTGTACTCAAAGCAAACATCCTCGGGGGCTGGGTCAGTCCTGTTCCTGGGTTTGTATGTGTGTCTTGGGAGACTCGGGATATATCTCTCTGGACTTAGTTCCCTCTAATAGGAAACTGGCAGGTCTGGATCAGCCAAAGGACTTGTTTCTCCTTGGTCTCCTACGCAGGGAAAGTCACTCTGATTGAAGAAATGAAACTTGCAAGTGATTAGCAGGCCAGTTAAAATGGCTGTTGTGTGAGGGTTAGTTCTGTGTATGGAGCTGGGTCCATGTGACTGGCTTAACAACTAGACAGCAGTAGCTGAGACCCTCGTTGCTGCTGAGGGATGGCAGCATCCCCGCAGCCTCCTGAGCTAGCGAGCTCTGTAATAGTGCAGTCCTGCAGTGGGCAGTGTATGTTGGCTTCCGTTTATGGAGCCAGATGATTTTGGACAAGGTCCAGGAGGCAATTAGCGGGTTAATACAATGATGATGCCCTGGGAGGCAGCCTGTCTGCCAGGGGAAAGTAAAACCATCTGACATTCATAACACTGACTCTGAGCATGGCCTCTGAAACACTCCTCCATCATGCAGGGCCAGATCATACTCGGTGTAACTCCAGGGACGGCAGTACATTTACCTCAGGTTTGAATTTGGGCCGTGACATGTCAGTTATTTCATTGATTCCCAAACCCCAGGAGGACAGAAAACAGGCTGATGCCTGGTACATGCCAAAGTGAGGCAGCCACCCCTCTGATTGATCCTGGCCCAGGCAGATGTGTGTGGGGAATCCAAACGTGGGCCAGGTGCTTTGGCAGCAGTGAGGGGGGCAGGATTAGCTGTACTGCCAGTCCCCCAAATGCTACCCCCTTTCATGGATTCATGTCCCAAGTGAGCCCCCCTCCTTTCTAAAAACAGTATTTCCATAGATGCCTGGGATCTGGAAGCCCATCCTGGCGGGGTGTCCCCCTGCTCTTGGGATATGCTCTGGGCAGAAGGTCCCAGAGAGCCAGGCTGTGCCCCTCTCCTCATTTATGCCACCCTGGAGGCCCTCAAATTGCTCACAGGCCTCAGCCTCTTCTGGCCTTGGCGCTGTCCCAGCATGCATGTCCTAGAACCTGCGTGAGCAGGGAGGTTCTACCTCCCATGGGGCTCATCAGCCTCTGGTGGGACAGGCAAGCTGGAATAGGCTCCCCACCCCTCCTGCTCAGGGCAGCCATGCTCCTCCAGCCAGGCAGCAGTGGCTGGAGCTGGAATAGGGGACTTGGCTTGGGAGAGGAATTCTTACTTCATCAACAGTATTTTGAAGAAACAACAAATTCATAGCCAGTCAGGTCCTTGCACCCTGCTCCCTCCCTCTTTCCCAATAACCTTCTTCCCCTCCTCAGGAGTGTGCATCACAGTGTGGGAAGGAAACATGGTCTTTTTGGCTCTGGAGTGGGACATCTGGGCTCAATCCCTGGCTCTGCCACAGATCCGCTGTGTGACCTTGGACAAGTCACTTAATCTCTTGTCTCCCCATCTGAAGAATGGGGTGATCCTTCCCCACTGTGAGGATAAAATCCTTTAATATTTGTGAGGGGATGAGAGGTAGGGGGGATAATCTCCTGGAGGGGCTGCCTTGTTGCATTCACTTCTTATGGGCCTAGGAGGCATCAGCCATTGTAGGAAGAAAAACAATCTATGAAAGGTGGAGGGAGGGGAGTACCAACACACACTCATGAAGAAAGTATCAAGGTTCAACTCTGGTGCATTGATCCTTTCAACGGGGATAGTGAAATGCATCAGTATGAATCTTATGACAGGAAAACCAAACCCTATTCTGTCTTTGGGTTTAAATTGCGATCCTTCCTAACGTGAATCAATAGACTTGTGGGCCAAATTAACTGATTATTGGAAGCAGCTACACAAATTGTGCACCTCGTTGGAGATGATTTAACAGCTGGAGACTGCTCCAGGTGGTGGTCAGGGGTGGGGCTGGGGCACCTGAACAGACAATTGCCTGGACAACAAATTGAGTAATAACACCTTCCCTTTATCATTGGATCTCAAAGCACTTCACAAGGCTTTATTAAGCCTCCCCTTATCCCACTGAAGTACGTAAATAATACCGAGCTCTTCTTTAGCACTTTTCATCAGTAGATCTCAAAGTGCTTTATAAAGGGGGAAACTGAGGCACGGGGAAGTGAAGTAATTTGCTCAGGATCACCCAGCAGCCAGCTGACAGATATGGGACTAGAACGCAGGTCTCCTGAGTCCCAGTGCTCTATCCCTGAGGCCATACTCCTCTGAGATGTTCTGCTAATTTTATCAATGTGAAGATGGAGGCAAAGTCACTTGTGTGACGTTTATAGCAATGTAGCGGCACAGCAGGGAATAGAACCTCAAAGTCCTTATTCCCTGTCTTCTAAGCACTGTAAGACATGACACCATGTAATGATGCTGTGCATGGTCACCCCCTTTGTGCCCTTCCTCCCTCTCCCCTTCACTATATTCTAAATTCTGCTACCAAGATTCTTATCCCCCTCCCCCAATCATCTCATTCCTACACCCCTTTCTCAGGTCTCATCTACACTAGAAAATTAGATTGACCCAGCTGCATCGCTTGGAGTGTGAAAAATCCACATCCATGAGCACTGGAGTTAAGCCGAATTAAGTCCCCGTGAGATGGGTTTACTATAGTAGCTGGTGAGCTCCTCCCGTTGCTGAAGCACTACAATGGTGGTAGTGTTTTAACTGTAAATGTAGCCTCAGATACTTTTACTGGCTTCCATTCTCCTTCATGTTCAAAGCTCAGCACAACTATTCCCTCTTTTTCCTATCTATACATCAACTCTTCTCTCCTCCTCCTTCGTCTTGCTATTCCTTTACCTAGTCCCAACTTCACTTCTCCTTTCCCGCTGCTCCTCATGCTTAAAGCAGCATCTCTATTGGGGGCCTGATCCAAAGCCCATTAAATGATTCTTACTGACTTCAGAGTGGTAGCCGTGTTAGTCTGTATCCACAAAAAGAACGAGGAATGCTTGGGCACCTTAGAGACTAACACATTTATTTGAGCATGAGCTTTCATGGGCTAAAACCTACTTCATCAGACGCATGCAGTGGAAAACTCTGCCAACTCTGTCCACATATCTATTCAAGGGACACCACCATAGGACCTAATCACATCAGCCACGCTATCAGAGGCTTGTTCACCTAAACATCTACCAATGTGATATATGCCATCATGTGCCAGAAATGTCCCTCTGCCATGTACATTGGCCAAACCGGACAGTCTCTACGCAAAAGAATAAATGGACACAAATCAGACATCAAGAATTATAACATTCAGAAACCAGTCGGAGAACACTTCAACCTCCCTGGTCACTCAGTTACAGGCCTCAAAGTTGCAATACTCCAACAAAAAAACTTCAAAAACAGACTCCAACAAGAAACTGCAGGATTGGAATTAATTTGCAAAATGAACACCATTAAATTAGGCTTGAATAAAGACTGGGAGTGGATGGGTCATTACACAAAGTAAAAACTATTTCCCCATGCTTGTTTTTCCCCCCTACTGTTACTCACACCTATTATAACCTAGTCCCAGATTTGGACCTTAGCGTCCAAAATATGGGGGTTAGCATGAAAACCTCCGAGCTTAGTTACCAGCTTGAACCTGGTAAAGCTGCCACCACCCAAAAAATTAGTGTTTTGGGGCACTCTGGTCCCCCCAAACCTTCCCTGGGGACCCCAAGACCCAAATCCCTTGAGTCTCACAACAAAGGGAAATCTTTTCCCTTCCCCCCCTCCAGGTGTTCCTGGAGAGACACATAGAAGCAAGCTCTGTGAATCTAAACAGAGGGATTCCACCCTCCCCGTTCCCAGCCTTGGAAAACAGAAGTACTGAGAGCTAATCTCTCTTCCCCCCTCACCCAGAGGGAATGCAAAGTCAGGCTAGTAAATCTAACACACACAGATTTCCCCTTGACTTCTTCCTCCCACCAATTCCCTGGTGAACACAGACTCAATTCCCTGGAGTTCCCCACTAAAGAAAAACTCCAACAGGTCTTAAAAAGAAAGCTTTATGTAAAAAGAAAGAAAAATACATTAAAATGGTCTCTCTGTATCAAGGTGACAAATACAGGGTCAATTGCTTAAAAGAAATATGAATAAACAGCCTTATTTAAAAAGAATACAATTCAAAACACTCCAGCAACTACATACGTGTAAATACAAAAAAACAAACCTGTCTTTATACTCACAACTTGGAAACAGAAGATTAGAAAGCAGGAAATAGAGAAATCCTTCCCATAGCCGAGAGGGAGATAGGCAGAAGACAAAGAACTCAGACACAAACTTCCCTCCACCCAGATTTGAAAAAGTCTGGTTTCCTGATTGGTCCTCTGTTCAGGTGTTTCAGGTTACTTCTTTCCAGGGGTAAGATACATTAACCCTTAGCTATCTGTTTATGACACGCCCCCCAAATTGCAGACAGTGGGGAAGCTCACTGGTGGCGATTTCCTCCTAGAACTTTAAAATAAACAGATTAATACAACACATGCACCTTTACATATACCACTAAGTATATAACTAACAGACTTCTACATTTTAAGAACACTTTTTAACTACTGGATTCTGGGAAACTCTCATGGGAGAGTGCATCAGCTACTTTGTTAGAAGCTCCGGAGATGTGCTGAATTTCAAAAACAAAATCTTGGAGAGCTAAACTCCAACGAAGAAGTTTCTTGTTGTTCCCCTTGGCAGTATGAAGCCACTTTAGCGCAGCATGGTCAGTCTGTAGCTGGAACCGCCGTCCCCAAACATATGGGTGTAGCTTTTCCAGGGCGTACACAATGGCGTAGCATTCCTTTTCACTAACTGACCAGTGACTTTTCCTCTCAGACAGTTTTTTGCTGAGAAACACGACAGGATGGAAGTTGTGATCCATTGCTTCCTGCATGAGAACTGCTCCTATACCACGCTTAGATGCATCCGTGGTTACTAGGAATGGCTTGTCAAAGTCCGGGGCCCTGAGCACAGGGTCAGACATGAGCGTTGCCTTAAGTTGGGTAAAGGCCTTTTGACACTCATCAGTCCACTTAACTGCATTTGGCTGGGTCTTTGGTAACACAGACGGGGCGTCTGTGGATGGCTCAGGAACGGGTCTGGAAGCTTGCCTGGTTTGGCTACGTGTAACCATTCCCACTCGCTTGGCCCGCTTCACCTGGTTGGCCAAGTCTTCCCCCAGTAGCATGGGGATAGGATAATTGTCATAGACTGCAAAAGTCCACATTCCTGACCAGCCTTTGTACTGGACAGGCAGTTCAACTGTAGGCAAGTCTACAGCTTGTGACATGAAGGGGTAAATTGTCACTTGGGCCTTTGGGTTGATGAATTTGGGGTCTACGAAGGATTGGTGCATAGCTGACACTTGTGCCCCCGTGTCTCTCCACGCAGTAACCTTTTTTCCGCCCACTCTCAAATTTTCCCTCCGCTCCAAGGGTATTTGAGAGGCATCTGGGCCTGGGGATCTTTTGGGTGATGGTGGTGTAATGAACTGCACTCGGATGGCAGTCTTTGGGCAGTTGGCCTTGATATGTCCCAGTTCGTTACACTTAAAGCATCTTCCATCTGATGGGTCACTGGGTGGAGGTGAGTTACTGGAGACTGGTGAGGTGGAAGAATAGGGCGTCTGTGGTTTTACTTGGGTTGTATGTGGGGTCTTTGGCTGTCCTCGGTTGTAGGGTTTATGGTCAGTGTGCCCTCTGGGGTATTCGTTCCCCTTGACAGTAGCTTTCTTGCTTTCTGCCACTTCCATCCATCTGGCTCCAATCTCCCCCGCCTCGGTGAGATTTTTGGGTGTTCCATCTTGTATGTACCGTGTTATGTCCTCAGGAACACCATCCAAGAACTGCTCCATTTGTATGAGGAGGTGCAGTTCTTCCAAGGATTTAACATTGTGTCCTGATATCCAGGCCTCATAATTTTTCCCAACGTAGTAGGCATGTTTGGGAAATGACACATCTGGTTTCCACTTTTGGGTTCTGAAACGGCGACGGGCATGATCCGGGGTTATCCCCATTCTGTATCTGGCCTTGGTTTGAAAAAGTTTATAGTCCTTCATTTGCTGCTTAGGCGTTTCAGCTGCCACCTCTGCTAAAGGTCCACTGAGCTGTGGCCTCAATTTTACCATGTACTGGTCTTCAGGGATGCTGTACCCAAGACAGGCTCTTTCAAAATTTTCCAAGAAGGCCTTGGTGTCATCACCTGCCTTGTAGGTGGGAAATTTCCTGTGATGTGGAACCATAATTGGCGAAGGGTTGTTAGGATTGGCTGGCGCATGCAGCCCAGCTTGCGCTAAGTGCAGTTCATGTTTTCTCTGTTTTTCCTTCTCTTCACTTTC